>NW_023331531.1:0-38046 GCF_011100685.1 Canis lupus familiaris
GATGCCCAGTTTTCTAACCTGTGTGTCCTACAAAGCATAAGATATTTCCTATCTAGTCTTTTACAAAAAAAAAAAAAGTCACTCATCCATGTTTTAGGTAAAGAAGAATGGAGGATTGGAATAAAGTTCAGGAGAAAATATCCAGACTAGAGCACCAGAAGAGTTTTTACAAGTGAACAAAGAGAAGGAAGAAAAAGATAAAATGTGTGTATATGGAATAAAGTCTAATTTATGTGATTGCAAACGACGAAACACAGAAGAGAAAAGGTGATGCTAACATAATACTTGAAGAAATAATGGCTGAGATTTTCTAAAAATGATAAAATGCATCATCTATAGATTCAAGAATGATAGATCCCAGGCAGTTAAACACAAACAAGCAAACTACATAAGACATCTGAATCTGAGCATATTAAAATATAAGTTAAAAAGAAATTAGAAACTGAAAAGCAGCCAGGGGTGGGAGCATTAAGAGAAGTTTAGCCTTCATGGAGTAACAATAAAATCAACAGTTAACTATTATCATCTTAAGTGATGAAAGCCAGAAGAGAATGGAATAAGCTTTAAATTCCAGAAAGAACATGACTGCCAAACAGAACTCTATATCTGTATCTTTTGGACTGAAGAATAGAAATAAATATCTCGAACCAAAATAAAACGGAGTGAATTCATCAGCAGCACACTCTCATTTGAAAGAATTACTAAAATTACTTTTTTCCAGGACAAAAATACAATAACAGAGAGAAACACTAAAATCATTAAGGTATAGAGTAATGGAAAGAAAAAATGTGTGGGCAAATGTAAGTAAATTATGACCCTAAAAGCAGAAACAATAGCTCATGGAGTATAAAATGCACATAAAATTAAAATACATGAACTACATAGAGCCTATGATCCAGAACTCCATCCCTAAAGGTCCGTGCATAGGGCATTTACACACACAGCCAAAAAGACAGGGATAATCAGGTTTATTAAAATAATAATTTTTTCTAATAATTGAAAACAAGGTAAATGCACCTTCAGAGAACTGCTTCTAATTACAGGTAAGAGGGATCCCTGGGTGGCGCAGTGGTTTAGCGCCTGCCTTTGGCCCAGGGCGCGATCCTGGAGACCCGGGATCGAATCCCACGTCAGGCTCCCGGTGCATGGAGCCTGCTTCTCCCTCTGCCTGTGTCTCTGCCTCTCTCTCTCTCTGTGACTATCATAAATAAATAAAAAAAATAAAAAAAATAAAAATTTAAAAAATAATTACAGGTAAGATGTCCAGAACAGCAAGAGACCATCATTGCCCTTTAAGAGCGAGAAGGAGTCAAACTGTAAAAGCCTTTGTGTTTTAAGCCCATTTTAGAGGCAAAGGTCTCAGGAAGGCTCAAGGTGTCAACTGACATGAAGACAGACGTTTCCCAGGGCAGAGGGGCTGGGACTGGGGAGAAGGGCTGGTCACTGTGAGCACCCTCCTCTGGGGATGGAGACGAGGGCAGGTTCACAGGAGTATTCAGAGGAGGGAGGGCAGGTCACAGGAGCACCCTCCCCTGGGGATGGAGAGGAGGACTGGGTCACGGGAGCACCCTCCCCCAGGGATGGAGAGGAGGGCCAGTCACATGAGTACCCTCCCACCCTCCAGGCCCTCCCGGGGCCCTGTGCTGTGTCCTGCCCCTGGAGCATCCTGGTGTGGAGGCGGCGGGCTGGCTAGTCCGGGGCGCCAGGCTGATGGACCCCCGGGGACCCTCCCCCGCAGAGCGTGAGGGGTCCAGGGCCACCCCGAAGCCTGGCTGTGTCCTGCTTCCCACAGGAAGGGAGACACAGGCCTAGGCGAGGCACTGTTGGGCCGGAGCCAGTAGCCGAAGCCTTCATGAAGAGCAGGGGGACCAGGAGGAGGTGGGAGCCCCCGACCCCCGGACATCACAGCACCCCCTCGCCTGCACCCTGAGCTGCCCACACTGTGCTCTCTGGGCGCTGGGCCTGGCTGCACCACCGGCCTGGCCACAGGGGGACCTGGCCCCGAGGTGCAGCGGCCTGGCTCCCAACTTTCTGGACGCTGCTGAGCAGGGACATATCTGGGTGTGAAGTGTCCTTTTTGCATCTATGTGATCACAGTTCATCAGACACATCGATGGGTGGAAGGAGCTGCTCAAAGGGGTCTTTTTTTTTAATTTTTATTTATTTATGATAGTCACAGAGAGAGAGAGAGAGGCAGAGACATAGGCAGAGGGAGAAGCAGGCTCCATGCACCGGGAGCCCGATGTGGGATTCGATCCTGGGTCTCCAGAATCACATGCCCTGGGCCAAAGGCAGGCGCCAAACCGCTGCCCCACCCAGGGATCCTCAAAGGGGTCTTAAGGCCTGCAGGACAGGAGGTGTGTCCAGAGTGGCTTTAAAGGCTCGAGTCAGAGCATCTCCGTAATCCCCTATAAAGGCAGCAGGATTATGTCCTTGCTTTTCTTTTGGTTGCTGCGCTCTCAGATTGCAGAGAATGTCCATAACGAAAGTTTGTTCTTAAGTAAATTCATTCTAAGGAGACCCAGAAATCCCGTGCGACTCCCTTTGAAAGGCTGCGGTACGGGGCACGTGTTCGTGTGAGTGGCTCAACCTTCAGAGACTGTCCCCCGTGACCGAGTCCCCATCGTGCCTGCTTCTGCAGCATTCTCCTTGTTACAACCCCATCACTGAGCCCTTCTGAACACCAGGTGCCACCCTAGTTAAGTCTCAAATAGACAAATCGCTCATCTTGTATGTACTGGTAACTTTTGTCAAAGCCTTGTCGGGGTGGCTTTATGTCCTGTTTCACAAGTACATGAAGCTCCTTCTCTTTTTCCTTCCAACCTGGAAAGATCCACTTGGCATTCACTGCCCAGGAGGCAGAAATGCAGGTCTCTCTGTGCTGTCTACTTACTTGCACTTTTTTTAAATAATAAATTTATTTTTATTGGTGTTCAATTTGCCAACATATAGAATAACACCCAGTGCTCATCCCGTCAAGTGCCCCCCTCAGTGCCCGTCACCCATTCACCCCCACCCCCCGCCCTCCTCCCCTTCCACCACCCCTAGTTCGTTTCCCAGAGTTAGGAGTCTCTCATGTTCTGTCTCCCTTTCTGATATTTCCTACCCATTTCTTCTCCCTTCCCTTCTATTCCCTTTCACTATTATTTATATTCCCCAAATGAATGAGAAAATGTTTGTCCTTCTCCGCTTGACTCATTTCACTTAGCATAATACCCTCCAGTTCCATCCACATCGAAGCAAATGGTGGGTATTTGTCATTTCTTATGGCTGAGTAATATTCGATTGTATACATAAACCACATCTTCTTTATCCATTCATCTTTCGATGGACACCAAGACTCCTTCCACAGTTTGGCTGTTGTGGACATTGCTGCTAGAAACATCCAACAGCACAGGCCCCAGGAGCACTAGGCGACCGGGACACAGCCCAGGATCCGGCCTCCCCCCGGGACAGGCAGAGGCCGGGAGGGCCCAGGACAGCTAGGACCCTCCTGCCTGGAGCTGAGCAGATCAGCAGACCCACCCCCGAGCATCCAGGCCCCTGCAGCAGACAGAGAGCTCCGGAGTTTACTGCGGGAGCTGAATCCAGGGCTCCAGACCTGGCCCTGCCACTGTGGTTGTTCCTCCTGGGGTCTCACGGGGTAAACAACCCCCACTGAGCCCTGCACCAGGCAGGAGGCAGCTCCCCCAAGTGCTAACACCTGAAAATCACAACAGGCCCCTCCCCCAGAAGACCAGCTAGACAGACAAGTTCCAGGGGAATTTAAGGGACTTAAAGTATACAGAATCAGAAGATACTCCCCCGTGTTTTTTTTTTTTTTGATTTTTGATTTCTGTTTGCTTCCCCCACCCTTTTTCCCTTTCTTTCTCTTTCTCTTTTCTTCTCTTTTTTCTTCCTTATTTCTTTTTCTCTTTTCTTTCCTTCTTTCTCTCCTCTCTTTTTCTCCTTTTCCCAATACAACTTGTTTTTGGCCACTCTGCACTGAGCAAAATGACTAGAAGGAAAACCTCACTTCAGAAGAAAGAATCAGAAACAGTCCTCTCTCCCACAGAGTTACAAAATCTGGATTACAATTCGATGCCACAAAGCCAATTCAGAAGCACTATTACACAGCTACTGGTGGCCCTAGAATAAAGCATAAAGGACTCAAGAGACTTCATGACTGCAGAATTTAGAGCTAATCAGGCAGAAATTAAAAATCAATAGAATGAGATGCAATCCAAACTAGAAGTCCTCATGACGAGGGTTATCGAGGTGGAAGAACTAGTGGGTGACATAGAAGACAAGTTGATGGCAAAGAGGGAAACTGAGGAAAAAAGAGACAAACAATTAAAAGACCATGAGGAAAGATTAAGGGAATAAACGACAGCCTGAGGAAGAAAAACCTACGTTTAATTGGGGTTCCCGAGGGCGCTGAAAAGGACAGAGGGCCAGAATATGTATTTGAACAAATCCTAGCTGAAAACTTTCCTAATCTGGGAAGGGAAACAGGCATTCAGATGAAGGAAATAGAGAGATCCCCCCCTAAAATCAATAAAAACCTTTCAACACCTTGACGTCTAACAGTTAAGCTTGCAAATTCCAAAGATAAAGGGAAGATCTTTAAAGCAGCAAGAGACAAGAAATCCCTGACTTTTATGGGGAGGAGTATTAGGGTAACAGCAGACCTCTCCACAGAGACCTGGCAGGCCAGAAAGGGCTGGCAGGATATATTCAGGGTCCTAAATGAGAAGACCATGTAACCAAGAATACTTTATCCAGCAAGGCTCTCATTCAAAATGGAAGGAGAGATAAAGAGCTTCCAAGACAGGCAGGAACTGAAAGAATATGTGACCTCCAAACAGCTCTGCAAGAAATTTTAAGGGGGAACTCTTAAAATTACCCTTTAAGAAGAAGTTCAGTGGAACAATCCACAAAACAAGGACTGAATGGATATCATGATGACACTAAACTCCATCTGTCAATAGTAACTCTGAATGTGAACGGGCTTAATGACCCCATCAAAAGGCGCAGGGTTTCAGACTGGATAAAAAAGCAGGACCCATCTATTTGCTGTCCACAAGAGACTCATTTTAGACAGAAGGACACCTACAGCCTGAAAATAAAAGGTTGGAGAACCGGGATCCCTGGGTGGCGCAGTGGTTTAGCGCCTGCCTTTGGCCCAGGGCGCGATCCTGGAGACCCGGGATCGAATCCCACGTCAGGCTCCTGGTGCATGGAGCCTGCTTCTCCCTCTGCCTGTGTCTCTGCCTCTCTCTCTCTCTCTGTGACTATCATAAATAAAAAAAATTTAAAAAAATCTTTAAAAAAAAAAAGGTTGGAGAACCATTTACCATTCAAATGGTCCTCAAAAAAAAAAAAAAGTCCTCAAAAGAAAGCAGGGGTAGCGGTCCTTATATCAGATAAACTGAACTTTACCCCAAAGACTGTAGTGAGAGATGAAGAGGGACACTATATCATACTTAAACGATCTATCCAAGAAGAGGACTTAACAATTATCAATATATATGACCTGAATGTGGGAGATGACAAATATATCAATGAATTAATAACCAAAATTAAGACATATTTAGATGATAATACACTTATACTTGGTGACTTCGATTTAAGGCTTTCTGCACTGGATAGGTCTTCTAAGCACAACATCTGCAAAGAAACAAGAGCTTTAAATGATACACTGGACCAGATGGACTTCAGGTATCTACAGAACTTTACATCCAAACTCAACTGAATACACATTCTTCTCAAGTGCACATGGAACTTTCTCCAGAATAGACCACATACTGGGTCACAAATCGGGTCTGAACCGATACCAAAAGATTTGGATCTTCCCCTGCATATTCTCAGACCATAATGCCTTGAAATTAGAACTAAATCACAAGAAGAAGTTTGGAAGGACCTCAAACACGTGGAGGTTAAGGACCATCCTGCTAAAAGATGAAAGGGTCAACCAGGAAATGAAGGAAGAATTAAAAAGATTCATGGAAACTAATGAGAATGAAGGTACAACCATTCAAAATCGATGGGATGCAGCAAAAGCAGTCCTAAGGGGGAAATACATCGCAATACAAGCATCCATTCAAAAACTGGAAAGAACTCAAGTAAAAAAGCTAACCTTACACCTAAAGGAGCTAGAGAAAAAACAGCAAAAGTGAATATTTGAATTTTGGATTTCATGATGAAGAATCACCTTAGCTTAAATATAATAGAAGATTCACACCAGAACAGATGGACAGATTTGAATACATAAATATGTATTAAACCTTTTGTATCAAAACATGCATATTTTAATATACACTGGTGTAAAAGATTGAACATATTTAAATCAAAATATTTTAGTAGATATTAAATTATATATATATAATATATATATATAATATTAATTATAATTAAATTAAATTAATTAATAATTATTAATAAATTAAATTTAATTTAATTTAATTATAAATTATAATTTATTCAATTAAATTTATATATATATATATAAACAATATCCCTATCCATTTCTATATTTTACATATTAACTACAATGGCCATGGCTTACCTATATAATAAATTTTTTTTTTTAAATTTGAGTCCTTTTTGAAAGTGTTGCTGATGGCTAAGAATGAGGTCAGGCTACAGTATTTGATAACTAAGCCAAATTAAAATTTCATTTCATATTTTAAGTAGCATATACACAAAAAACAAATTCAATAAAAAATGAATCAATAAAAGTAATATTAATTTTCATTTTTTAAATGAACATAATGCGTTTTAAGACAGATTTTATCCTCCATATTAAAATTTTTAAAATATATAAAGCTAAGTGTAACATTATCAAATCTACTATATCATATTCCATTAGTTCATGTCCTTTTCTTCACTTGATGCATTGGATGGGAAACACTCAGAAAAAATATCACTCTAAGTATTCATAATTTCTATATTTAACCAAGCTTATTTATGCATGCATATATATATATATACATATGTATGTATGTGTCTGTTTCAAGATGTTTTAGAGGGAGTGCAGGTTTCCTCCCTTTCCTGTCAGAGAAGCACACACCTAACAAAAAGGAAGGAGGATGAGGGACTCATTTATGGACAGTTCTGCATTATACATAAAAATAACTTATATTAAGTTTTTGGCATGTGAGTCCAGAATAATAATGCTGGATTGTTATATAATCAAAAATGTTAACTTTATGGATGAGCGAGTTGTGATGCCAAGGCCCATATATGCATATATTCTTAAAAAGAGTATAACTACAAAATTTATATTTAGAAATATAAAACTTATAATAGAGAACTTATAAAATCTACACTTCCTAAGTTTAATATATTAAAATTTCCTTTTATTGGCATTGTTGTCTTTTTTTATGATAGTCCCACAGAGAGAGAGAGAGAGAGAGAGAGAGAGAGAGAGAGGCAGAGACATAGGCAGAGGGAGAAGCAGGCTCCATGCACCGGGAGCCCGACGTGGGATTCGATCCCGGGTCTCCAGGATCGCGCCCTGGGCCAAAGGCAGGCGCTAAACCGCTGCGCCACCCAGGGATCCCTTGGCATTGTTGTCTAACTGAACTTTCCAATGTGCAAGTGTTATAGAATAACAAAGTTTAATCGATATTATCTAAAATTCATGTGCAGCTTTTACTGATATTTTGGCAAATATAGCACTGGATAACATCAGGAAAGTAGTAAAGTTTTATGCTTTTGTTCCCAAAAATTAGCAAAAGAGTAAAAACAATCTATAAAAGTTGAATCCGTTGAATATTTTCATCACTCAACACCTACTCACATGGAAATGTGACTGTAGAATAAGGAGAGAATATTTAAAAATTGCTACCTCTAAATTAGTTAGGTATAAAATGAATTACTATTGCTCATTGCATTCATATAAGTGTCCCCAAATATAGGTACCTCAGAAAAGTTTTGAGGCCTGTGATACAACATAATGGAATACTTCTAATTTTTAAATGCAGATTTACCGTTAAATGTGGAAAACAATATATAACATGATTTGTACTCTGTTGACAATTTACTATTGTTTAAAGTGTTTAATTTTGGGGCGCCTGGGTGGTGTAGCCAGTTCAGCATCCAGCTCTTGGTCTTGGCTCAGGTAGTGATCTCATGGTCCTGAGATCCGCCCCCGTCACTTCATGTTCAGGTAGGGGTGTGCTTGAAATTCTCTCTCGCTCTCCCTCTGGCCCTCCTGCTCATGCTCGCTCTCTCTCTACAACAAAAAAAATAAGTCTTAGGAAAAATGTTTACTTCTATGAACACACGGAGTTGATGGATGCCTCCCTCCGTGACAGCTTGCCAGCCCGGTTCTGCCGAACATGAAGACGTGGTCGGCCCATCGATACATGAATTCCACATTGCATAATTCTTTGTTTACTTGAAATTTCCACACTGCTGACTTTACAGTGGTATTTTCCATTATTAAATGGTAGTTTGGGAACCCATACCGCAAATGAGTGTGCACTGTTTGCAAGGTTGCGATTCTGAATGTTTAGAGTACATGCACGCACACTTCTAGTCAGAGTTGGTCGTAGAACAAGGGTTCTGAAACTTCAGTTTGCATGACAATCTCATGGGGGCCTTGAAAATTCCTGGGCCCTACTACCTCAGTTTCTGAACTCCCTGGAGTGTGTTTAAGATTTGCTCTTCTAGGGGATTCCTGGGTGGTGGCTCAGCGGTTTGGCACCTGCCTTTGGCCCAGGGCGCCATCCTGGAGTCCTGGGATAGAGTCCGGGTCAGGCTCCCGGCATGGAGCATGCTTATCCCTCTGACTGTGTCTCTGACTCTCTCTCTCTCTCTCTTGCCTATAAAAAGTCTAAAAAAAAAAAAGATTTGCTCATCTAACAATATTCCACCTGATGCTGGTGCTGTTAGTTTTGTGGTCCACATTTTGAGAACCAGTGATTTACAGGGAAAAATATTGGACAGTAGCTGGAGGGTCACAAAGTCTGTTTGATCCATATTGTTTGTTGCTTCAGGAGAATTTTTAAAAATTCACATTTAAAAATTACTTCTGATAGGACATTGAAAAAATATGGTTGCTCTTTTTTGCTTATTGATAGATAAATTCGGAAGTGGGATGACAACTAGACCAGCGTTTTGCACACTGGAAAATGATTTTTTTTCATATAGTCATTCCCTTGGCAAGTATTTATTCATCAGAATACCATTAAAATTGTCGTTGGAGTCTGGTGGATTAAAACAGCCTGACTTAATTTCACACGCATGCATGCACACATTTTATATAGGAAAACAAATACTTTGACGTGCCTAGGTTGGAGAAAAAGTTGTGAAATATTGCCTGTGTGCCTGGCTTTTGAATTGCTGTGAATTTCTGGTCAGTTTTCAATGACATGACTCACATAGTATCTTGGTAAACATTAAGTGGCTAAGACAAATGACCTCTCTCCAGTGAAGCTCCTGAAAGATGATGAAGATTACAACTTCTCATGATTGAAACTGGTTGAAAATTATTGCCTTCCACTGAGGGAAAATCCCAACCTATTCTTTTTGATCTGTGCACATTCTATGAAAAAAAAATGGCAAGAACAGGGATGAATTTTTTTTCCTTCAGTGTGTACCAAATTTAGAAATCGGACATTTTCAAATTTTAAAAATTTCTAAATCTGTAGTACCTTTTGAAATATTAATGGGTATTAAGTCTTGAAACAAGATAGTTTCAATGTATGTATTGTTAGCTCTTGCAGATTAAGTGATAGACTTGACGGCCTTTGCACTTTTCCTCTAGGCTTTTATATGATATTGAGAAAAATTAAAATCAGTACCTAAGAATTAAACATTATACATTTATAGAAGTATATTTGAGGCAACAAGTGCCTATTAAAATATTACCTTATGTTCTGTTCACAACTAGAAAGTCGTAACAGTGTTGGAGTCAATCTTTCACTTTATGGATTTGTAAACTCTAAATAGAATTAGGCATAAGGTATTAAATGATGCTGAGCAAAGCAGTAGGGAAAAGTCAATTAAATGAAGTGGGGAAATCATCCAAGTTACAAGGTAGACTTGCTCCATAGCTATCTTCTCTCATTTATTATAATGAGGCCAAGTGGATGATATCAAACAGCTAAAAGAATATATGCAACAACATGAAATGTTCTAATAACAGTAAATATAATTTTTGAATACTTTTGAATACTTTGATAACCTTCGAGACCGATTTTTAACTTTAAAATGGAAATTAAAGTTTGTGAGACATAAAACAAAATTTTAACGTGGCATGTATGTAAAAAAGCTATAAAATGAATATCGACTCGGATTTAACTTTCATGCTTTTCAAATAACATAGGAATAGAAAAATAACAGCAAACAAAAATTAAATTGAGAGACCAGGTCATTAATATCTACACTTCTTGCCACCTCTTCTCTCCACCAAATATCTTGGTTTCTTGCTTTAGGGAAATTTAAATCCAAAGTCTACAAGCCATCAAAGCTATAAGGCCAGGTATACAAAGGTAGCATGCCCTGGGGTCTTGACTTTTTTTATGTTAATAGATTTATTTTGAAGTAGATAATAGATTTTTTTAAATTTAGCTATCTAACGATTTGGATGATTTTTGGGTAAGTGTAACTACTTATCTCACAGTTTTAAACAGGGATAAGAATTTTAAACCTGGCTATATTGAGAGAGCATGGACTCCTGAGAGTGACCCCGTAAAACATCTGTTAGGAATCTCTTGTAGGGGTGAGAGGCAATGGCAGGTCTTATCTCGAAGCTAAGGAAAAACAAAACAAAACAGAATTCAAATTCTTGATTTTGTTAACATCAGGTTAACATTCTGTTAACATCCCAACTAACATAAAATAATTCCTTGAGTAGAAATAGAATAGAATTGACTTCCCTTTTCTCAAATCAGGCAGCCCTAGCAGTGAATTAAAACCATGGTAGTCAGACTGTCCTTAAACACACAACTGTTAATATGCCGTGAAAGACATTGCATCCTGTGTCATTTCCAATGCTCTGTAACAAATTACCTGGAACTTAGTGGTATAAAACAATACAGATGTATTAGTTGCATCTCTAGAAGAAAAAGTCTGAAATGGTTTTGTAAGGTTAAAATCAAGGACTGTGTTTTATCCGGATGCTGTAGGGAAGATTCTGTCCCTTGCCTTTTCCTGGTTCCGGAGGCTGCCCTCCGTCCTTGGTGTGTGCACCTGCCCCCCTGTCCTCAGCCGTGTAGCCACATCCTCCTTCACTCTGACCTTCCTGCTTCCCTCTTACACTGGTTCTTCTGATCATATGGGTTTCCTGGAAAATCCGGGACAATCTTCCCATCTCAGAATCCTTAACTGAATCACTTCTGCAGAAGCCTGTTGATGGCAATATGATATGTTCCAAGGGTTACCAATGTGGGCATCTTTCAGGGGCCAATATTTCTCTTACCCGAGACAGGAGCACAGTTTTTATGTAATAATAATGTGTAGTTTCTGTGGAAGTGTCAAATGGTGTTCCCCCCTGAAGGTATGCCCACGTCATATTTCTGGAAACAGGACACGTCTGTCACCTTATTTGGAAGAAAGGATCTTTGCAGATGTTAGGTCAAAGATCTTGAGAAGAAGCTCCTTAAACCCTCCCCTGTCCTTGAAATGTGCCTGCAAACTACTATTCCTCATGCCGTGCCGGCAGCCCCTTTTGGGGATGCAGTCTGATGAGAGTGAGGTGTTCTTGAGACAATTAAGATGTTGTTGAGAGCAAATAACTAAACCAAGTTAAGTCCTCTGTATAAACTTTTTTTAAATATGCACAGAGCCTGATGTGGGGCTCGATCTCACAACCCTGAGATCATGACCTGACGTGAAATCAAGAGTCTAATGCTTCACGGACTGAGCCACCAGGAACCCCTAAACTGTTAAGTCCCAGTTGCGTGGGTGGGTGTGAGAATCTCCTTGTCTTGGGGCCACTTAGGATAAGCCTCATATTCCCTCATTTATTAAATACAGCCACCTGCCAATCTGGAATCCTCTGTTGCTTTCTCTGGGATCTCCAAGCCCCCTGTGTGTGGGGGCCACATTCAGATTTCACCTGGGGAGCCCTCAAGGTTGCAAACCAACAATACAGCCCGTCACAGGAAAATGACATAGTCTCTAAATGTGAAAATGTCTGAAAGGCATATTTCGAGTTCTAGAAATTTTTCAAACAAAGATTAAAAATAACTTTAATAATCATAGTATTCATATGTACATTTGAATATACATTTATACATTTATAATCTGTACATTTATAATCTTAAAGATTTTCATTTTTTAAGAAAGATCTTATTTATTTATTCATGAGAGACCCAGACAGACAGGCAGAGACACAGGCAGAGGGAGAAGCAGGCTCCATGTAGGGAGCCCAATGTGGGACTCGATCCCGTTACCCTGGGGTCATGCCCTGAGCCAAAGGCAGATGCTGAACCCCTGAGCCACCCAGGTGCCCAGATTTTAGTATGTTAAGACACATCTTTAAAGACTGTGTAGAGGTGTCGCCTGGCTGGCACAGCTGGTTAAGCATCCAAGTCTTGGTTTTAGCTCAAGTCCTGATCTCAGGGTCTTGGGATCAAGCCTCACATTGGGCTCTGTACTAAGTGTAGAGTCTGCTTGAGATTCTCTGTCTCCTGCTCATTCTCTCTCTAAAATAGATAAACTTTTAAAAAACTGTATAGAAATATCATACCTAGAGATATACCCAAGAGGGGTTTCTTGTTTGTGATAATTGAAAGATAAATACGTATCTCTGCTATGAACTCTTGTTTCAGGAGTTGAGTAAAATTTTACAGAATTGAAAAATGATGAATTAAGCAAAACAAACCTATAAATCCCTTTCCTTCATACTGGTGGACTAAAATGGTTGTATGAAAAAGAAAAGATTGTATATAACATTGTTACTCTGGGTACCAAATATAAACTTGTAAATAAATTCACAATATGATGAGTTCTTTAAGAGGATAGTTGATAGAGTGAGTCATTCATTATTGGTGCCATTATTCTACATTTTCATTTCCTACAAGTTTTCTTGGCGAGATGCTAGATAGAAAATATATTTATTTTTTCTATGTGTTCAATTTACAAAATACAGAATAACCCCCAGTGCCAATCACCCAATCACTCCCACCCCCCGCCCTCCTCCCCTTCTACCACCCTTAGTTCGTTTCCCAGAGTTAGCAGTCTTACCTTATGTCTCCCTTTCTGATATTTCCCACACATTTCTTCTCCCTTCCCTTATATTCCCTTTCACTATTATTTATATTCCCCACATGAATGAGACACATATAATGTTTGTCCTTCTCCGACTGACTTACTTCACTCAGCATAATACCCTCCAGTTCCATCACGTTGAAGCAAATGGTGGGTATTTGTCATTTCTAATAGCTGAGTAATATCTCATTGTATACATAAACCACATCTTCTTTATCCACTCATCTTTGATGGGACACGAGGCTCCTTCCACAGTTTGGCTATCGTGGCCATTGCTGCCTATAAACATCGGGGTGCAGGTGTCCCGGGGTTTCATTGCATCTGTATCTTTGGGGTAAACCCCCAACAGTGCAATTGCTGGGTCATAGGGCAGATCTATTTTTAACTTTTTGAGGGCCTCCACACAGTTTTCCAGAGTGGCTGCACCAGTTCACATTCCCATCAACAGTGTAAGAGGGTTCCCTTTTCTCCGCATCCTCTCCAACATTTGTTGTTTCCTGCCTTGTTAATTTTCCCCATTCTCACTGGTGTGAGGTGGGATCTCATGGTGGTTTTGATTTGTATTTCCCTGATGGCAAGTGATGCAGAGCATTTTCTCATGTGCATGTTGGCCATGTCTATGTCTTCCTCTGTGAGATTTCTCTTCATGTCTTTTGCCCATTTCATGATTGGATTGTTTGTTTCTTTGGTGTTGAGTTTAAGAAGTTCTTTATAGATCTTGGAAACTAGCCCTTTATCTGATATGTCATTTGCAATATCTTCTCCCATTCTGTAGGTTGTCTTTGAGTTTTGTTGACTGTATCCTTTGCTGTGCAAAAGCTTCTTATCTTGATGAAGTCCCAATAGTTCATTTTTGCTTTTGTTTCTTTTGCCTTCGTGGATGTATCTTGCAAGAAGTTATTGTGGCCGAGTTCAAAAGGGTGTTGCCTGTGTTCTTCTCTAGGATTTTGATGGAATCTTGTCTCACATTTAGATCTTTCATCCATTTTGAGTTTATCTTTGTCTGTGGTGAAAGAGAGTGGTCTAGTTTCATTCTTCTGCATGTGGATGTCCAATTTTCCCAGCACCATTTATTGGAGAGACTGTCTTTCTTCCAATGGATAATCTTTCCTCCTTTATCGAATATTAGTCGACCATAAAGCTCAGGGTCCACTTCTGGGTTCTCTATTCTGTTCCATTGAACTATGTGTCTGTGTTTGTGCCAGTACCACACTGTCTTGATGACCACAGCTTTGTAGAACAACCTGAAATCTGGCATTGTGATGCCCCCAGATATGGTTTTCTTTTTTAAAATCCCCTGGCTATTCGGGGTCTTTTCTGATTCCACACAAATCATAAAATAATTTGTTCTAACTCTCTGAAGAAAGTCCGTGGAATTTTGATAGGGATTGCATTAACGTGTAAATTGCCCCGGGTAACATTGACATTTTCACAATCTTAATTCTGCCAATCCATGAGCATGGAATATTTTTCCATCTCTTTGTGTCTTCCTCAATTTCTTTCAGAAGTGTTCTATGGTTTTTTAGGGTATAGGTCCTTTACCTCTTTGGTTAGGTTTCTTCCTAGGTATCTTATGCTTTTGGGTGCAATTGTAAATGGGATGGACTCCTTAATTATCTTTCTTCAGTCTCATTGTTAGTGTATAGAAATTGCCACTGACTTCTGGGCATTGATTTTGTATCCTGCCACACTGCCAAATTGTTGTACGAGTGCTAGCAATCTTGGGGTGGAGGCTTTTGGGTTTTCTATGAAGAATATCATGTCATTGGTGAGGAGGGAGAGTTGACTTCTTGTTTGCCAATTTGAATGCCTTTAATGTCTTTTTGTTGTCTGATTGCTGAGGCTAGGACTTCCAGTACTATGTTGAATAGCAGTGGTGAGAGTGGACATCCCTGTCTGGTTCCTGATGTTAGGGGAAAGGCTCCCAGTGCTTCCCCATTGAGAATGATATTTGCTGTGGGGCTTTTCGTAGATGTCTTTTAAGATGTTGAGGAATGTTCCCTCTATCCCTACACTCTGAAGAGATTTGATCAGGAATGGGTGCTCTATTTTGTCACATGCTTTCTCTGCGTCTATTGAGAGGATCCTATGGTTCTTGTTTTTTCACTTGCTGATATGATGAATCACAATTGATGTTTTATCAGTGTTGAACCAGCCTTGCATCCCAGGTATAAATCCTACTTGATCATGGTGAATAATCCTCTTAATGTACTGTTTGTATCCTATTGGCTAGTATCTTGTTGAGAATTGTTGCATCCATGTTCATCAGGGATATTGGTCTATAATTCTCCTTTTTGATGGGGTCTTTGTCTGGTTTTGGAATTAAGGTGATGCTGGCCTCATAGAACGAGTTTGGGAAGTACTCTATCTCTATCTTTCCAAAACAGCTTTTAGTAGAATAGGTATGGTTTCTTCTTTAAACGTTTGATAGAATTCCCCAGGGAAGCCATTCTGGCCCTGGACTTTGTGTCTTGGGAGGTTTTTGATGACTGCTTCAATTTCCTCCCTGGTTATTGGCCTGTTCAGATTTGCTATTTTCGTCCTGTTCCAGTTCTGGTAGTTTATGGCTTTCCATGCAGGGATCCCAATGAGAGACTTGATCCTGGGTCTCCATGATCAGGCCCCAGCCAAAGGCAGATGCTAAATTGCTGTAGGCCACCCAGGGTGCCCTATTCATTGTTTCATTTATTTATTTATTTATTTATTTATATTTATTTATTTATTTTAGTCACAGAGAGAGGGGAGAGAGGCAGAGACACAGGCAAGAGGAGAAGCAGGCTCCATGCACCAGAAGCCCGATGGTGGGATTCGATCCCGTGTCTCTAGGATCGCGCCCTGGGCCAAAGGCAGGCGCCAAACTGCTGCGCCACCCAGGGATCCCTATCATTTGTTTCTAATAGTGATTAAGAAAAATCATTTTAAGATACATGAGTACCACGTGCCAGTTCAAAGTTACTATGGTTTTTTTTGTTTTTTTTTTTTACTTTTCAACTGATGTAGATACTGAAAAGGAAACTGCAATATTCAGTTTACCTGGCAAATAAAATACATATACATAAAATATACATAAAATATATATACAAATAGTGACATTCATATATATCAAAGGAAGGCTAATTATCTAAGTTCTAAGAGTGAATTCCACATCATTAATTTGTCCAATGCAATAACATCTTGTGGAGGCCTGTAAATGCAGCAAAAAGAAGTTTATTAAGTTAATCGTGTCATTTCTGCATCTAGGAACAATATGGTATCGGTGATCTAATTATGATTAATATTACGTTTAAACTGGAATATTTAAATTAAGCTAGAACTTTCATGTTATAAGACAGGGGAACTACAAACAAACCTTTAAAAGAATTTCCAAAAACCCTGGTCCAGAAAGAGAAAAAAAGATCAGGCACCTGAGAGGTTCAAGGAATTGACTGAATCATCATGTGTACCTACATTCCACTTTAAATGACAGGAGAGGCATCCCTGGATGGCATAGCAGTTTTGCGCCTGCCTTTGGCTCAGGGTTGCGATCCTGGAGACCCGGGATCGAATCCCACATCACGCTCCCGGTGCATGGAGCCTGCTTCTCCCTCTTCCTGTGTCTCTGTCTCTCTCTCTCTCTCTCTCTCTCTCTCTGTGACTATCATAAATTAAAAAAAAAAGAAATGACAGGAGAGCAGAAAAGAAGCTCCATTATCAACACATGAAAAAATTTTAGAAAAGTCTGGAAGATTAGAAATCAGGGTTGAAATGATAGATAACCACTGCAGAAGAAATCTCAACCCATAACAGACACAAGAAAAAGGTTACAAAGAAGAACCTACTTCCCAAGGAAACCCCAGAGAAACTTCACACTTGGAATGAACTGGTACACAAAACCCCGCTGGGCCCTCAGCCAATCACCAGGGAGGCCAGAACTGGGGCTGCTTAGCTTGCTGTCCCCAAGAGAAACACCCAGAACGGCTGTCTTTTACATAGTTGAGGATTTGTTCTGGGAGTTCCTTGTCTGGCTGCTGAGGATAAAGAGAAGCAAGCATAGCCTGAATTTTTTGAACCTGGTGGTAGGCAAGGGGAGGAAAGGACAAGGACAGTAAGCTCCACTAAGGAGTGAGATTCAATAAGGGAGAGAACACAGAACAAAGCCTTCTCTCCCTTGGCATTATCACCACACTCCACACTCCTGTGAAGGAGGAGGAGACAGAGGAGGGGGAAGAGGTAAGGTGAGTGGGAGAAGGGAGAGGGGAGGAAGAGGAACGTATAGTGTGTGTGTGTGTGTGTGTGTGTGTGTGTGTGTACATAAGCAGAATCCTTGTGAAAAGTTTGTAAAATATGAATCAGACTGTTAACAGTTATCATTTGGAGGCTGGGAGAAAAAGTAGTCTGTATTCAATACAATTTTAGGGTTTTTTGTTTTGGTTTTTACAATGAACAGAATTGTTGTAATTTTTAAAACAATATATATTAGAAAATTCCAGGAAGAGACAGAAATGATGATCATAGTCATCATTTCTGGGCAAGAAAGGCTTGATGCAAAAGTTCAAAGCACTGAAGCAAATCTAACCATCAGCTACAGTTAATAACGGATGTTCCTCTAATAGTTAAACATCCTTGGAAGTGTTTTAATTCCAAACCTCCAGAAACTATAAAGTTATTTGTAATTAAGAAGGTAATTAACTTCTATACAATTGTTACTTTTTTGTGCAAAAAAATACACAAAAAACAACACACTCAGCAAAAGAGACGTCTCTTTCTAAATTAACTCAAAGTGGTAATTTCCAGGGTTTGGAAACCACTTCCTAAGAGTTACCCAAAGCAACAAAGGACTCACCTAATGAAAATTTCAGAAGACAATCATAAATCTTAATACTTATCTGATCAATACCCAAGAAATTCAATTGAAATGTCTTTCCAGAATATTAATCATTAGATTCCTGATGGCCTTCATAGCAGCAAGAAAAGATAATAAGTTTTAATTTTAAAACATGGTAACAGGGATCCCTGGGTGGCGCAGCGGTTTGGCGCCTGCCTTTGGCCCAGGGCGCGATCCTGGAGACCCAGGATTGATTCCCACGTCGGGCTCCCGGTGCATGGAGCCTGCTTCTCTCTCTGCCTGTGTCTCTGCCTCTCTCTCTCTCTCTCTCTCTCACTGTGTGCCTATCATAAATAAATTAAAAAAAATAAAAAAAAACACCTAAAAAAAAAAAACATGGTAACATTAACTTAAACTGCAATCATAAGACAGACACAGCATGCCTATTTAGGGGCTCCGTAACAAAGAAAATTTTAATGTACCAGTTAAAACCTGAACTTAGAGTAATAATAGCATTATAGCCACCAAGGTCCAACCACATGTTTTGTCTGTTTGCCAAGATATGGTAAGAAGAGAAATGTCATTACAGGTATTTCTCCACTCTATTTATTAATAGAAATCTCTAGGTACCTTTCTAAATATAATTCCTACCACTGCCCAAAATCTCCCCCTTCATTCACTACCACAATAGTTTTCAGAAATATCCCTAAACTTCTCTAGTTTAATCACATAATAACTCTTCACTATATGTTCTCCTTCAAAATTTCCCATTGTCAGAACCTGCCAGATTCCTAATCCTGGAGCTCTTTTGAGCTCTTGGGGCAATATTCCTCACGTGTAGACTCACCCCCAGGCCAAATTCTGTGCCCTTTGGCAAGAATTTAAAGGGGGTTGACCTGAGGATCCCTGGGTGGCTCCGCGGTTTGGCACCTGCCTTTGGCCCAGGGCATGATCCCAGGATCGAGTTCCGCATCGGGCTCCTGGCATGAAGCCTGCTTCTCCCTCTGCCTGTGTCTCTGCCTCTCTCTCTCTCTCTCTCTCTCTCCTTGCTCTCTTTCTTTCTCTGTGTCTAAATAAATAAATAAATAAATAAATAAATAAATAAATAAATAATAAATAAATAAATAAATAAATAAATCTTCAGAAAAAAATAAAGGGTATTGACCCAATCTCCTGGGAACTCAGCAACTCCCCATTGTCATTAGCATGGCTCTGCCCTGGTATTCCAGCTCTGGTGACTACTTTCGTATTCTGATCCTGACATTTACCTCTCTTATTCTAGCTATCAGTTTCTGGTCACCAGGTTTGTGGCTCATTCTCCCGAACATAGTTCCCTCCATTAGAGAAAGTCACCCTTTACATTTACATTTTAGGAGTTAACCCCTTCCTAAACTCTGCCTGGAGTCTGGGGTCCTGCTTATGGTTCCTGCTATGGGCTCCAGGTGATTCTGTTGAAAATGCTTGAGCTGGGGGCACTCAGGGTGGCTCAGTCAGTTGAACATCAGACTCTTGGTTTGCACTCAGGTTACAATCGCAGGGTCCTGAGATTAGGTTCTCCTGTCAAGCTCTGTGCTCAGCAGAGTCAGGCTGACCCCCTCCCCCATTCTGCTCCTCCCCCTGCTTAATCTCTCTCTCTCAAATAAATAAAGTCTTTTTAAAAAGTGCCTTAGCTGGGACGCCTGGGTGGTCAGTGGTTGAGCATTTGCCTTTGGCTCAGGGCATGATCCCGGAGTTCCAGGATCGAGCTCCACATCCGGCTCCCTGCATGGAGCCTGCTTCTCCCTCTGCCTGTGTCTCTGCCTCTCTCTCTGTGTCTCTCATGAATAAATATATAAAATCTTTAAGAAATAAAAAAATAAAAATGCCTTAGCTGAAAGAAGGCTGACATGATCTTTCAAAAAGCAAATATTCTTTTTCTAAAAAAGTTATTTCTTTTAGAGGAAGAGAGAGAAAGCGAGCATGAGTGGGAGTCAGAAGGAGTAGAGGGCAGAAGGGAGGGCATCTTCAAGCAGACTCCCCGCTGAGCTAGCAGCACCATAGGAGGGGGGGCCAATCTCACGACCCTGAGACCATTACTTGAGCCAATACCAAGAGTCCCATGCTTTATGGAATGAGCCACCCAGGCACCCGAAAAGCAAATATTCTTCAACCAGTGGTTTTCATTGTGTTGGTAATCAGAATACAACATAGAACAAGTGGTTTTACGTTATCTGTCTCTTGCATTATATCATCCATCATTCTGAATTTTTTGTTTTTCAGTCTTTTTTTTAAAGATTTTATTTATTTATTCACGATAGACATTGAGAGGCAGAGACACAGGCAGAGGGAGAAGCAGGTTCCATGCAGGGAGCCTGACGTGAGACTCGATCCCGGGACTTCAGGATTGCACCCTGGGCCAAAGTCAGGTGCGCTAAACTGCTGAGCCACCCAGGGATCCCCTGTATTTCAGTCTTAATTCATTTTGCTTTATTTGTATATCATTTTCAGCTAATTACTTTTTACTGTAAGCTGTTTGGAGTATCAAAAAGCTGCAGTAGTCCAAATGTCCAACAAGAGAAGTTGCAATAAATTAAATGCTTAAAAAATGGTTTTAAAAAGTATCAAATGTAATTTTTGGGGGGGCATACACTCGCATTATTTTATTTTGCTTTTCCAGTCTGAAGCTACTATCATGGGCATTTAGTTATACAAATCACACAAAACATAAAAGACCAAGACACCCAGAGTGAGATACATGGCAGAGATGAACTGGTAGGGGGGCTGGCAGGGGCAGGGCTGGGAGCCAGGGGCCTGCGGTTTCCCGATGGGGCTCCCGGTGGAGGGTGACGCCTAGCTTCATCCCACCCCGAGACCCGAGGAGTCTGGTCGGACAGGGAGCACCGATCACACCGGGAGGTTCTGGCTTAGGTGGCGAGGGAGCTCAGCACCACCAGATGGGGACAGAAGCATAGGCAGGCAGGAAGGAGGGGGCCAGCGAAAGCCTCCTGGGGAGGTAGGGGCAGGTTCTGGATTCAGGGGAACATCCTGCACCTCCCCCCAACTAGCAGACAAGGAGAGCACCAACTCCTGGAGATGCTGCTTCAAGATTCCCCCACAGGACCCCTTGAAAATCATTCACGGCTACCACGAGGCTTGCCTGGGTGCTTCCAGCAATAATGCTTCGTTTAAAAAAATACTGATTTGGTCATTTTCTGATTCCAGTCAGGCCTGGATGAAAGGAGAGAGAGCAGAGCCCCAGGCCAGAGCGGGCTGTGCGGAGGGTGAGCCTGCTTGGTGCACAGGAGCAAGCAGCAGGCACTTGCTGGCTGCACCCCCTCCTTCCCGCGGCCTTCGCCAGACACAGGGAAGGTGCACCAGGAGGGGTCCGATGGTACAGTTCCTGGGAAGTGGGGGACAGAGGCTCTCACACGGGGACGTACTGGACGCTGACAGCCACGGGAGGCGTGCAATCCACTGCCTCCACCAAGAATGCCAGCTGCTATTTTGACATCGAGTGGCGTGATCGGCGGATCACACTGCGTGTGTCCGTGCAAGTTTGTGACAGCCAAGAAGAACGGCAGCTGGCTGCCTTGGTGGAGAGAGCAGGGGATCGGAGCTTTTCCTCATGAAGCTCATCAACCGTCCCGTCATCGTGTTCCGTGGAGAGCATGGCTTCATTGGTTGCCGTCACAGGCACCCTGGATGCCAACCGCTCCAGCTACGATGTCCTCCAGCTGGAGTTCAATGATGGTGCCTACAACATCAAAGACTCCACAGGCAAGTGACTCATCGGTCGCCAGCAGCAGCGACACCCCCGTGGACTTCTTCAAATTCTGTGACTACAACAAAGTGGCCATCAAGGTTAGTGGGCGCTACCTGAAGGGGGGCCATGCAGGGGTCCTGAAGGCCTGCGCTGAGACATCGAGCCAGCCAGCTCTGAGAGTACTGGCCGCTGCCCAGCGCCCCAGCCCCGCCCTGCCCACACCCTTCTACTAATATCTGTCTTCTCCAGGCGGGCTCTGGCGTGGTGGTGAGCCCCTTGCCTTTCAAACTGGAAACCCAGCAAAACTGGTGCCCCTACCCGTTGCCCCAGGCCTGGCCCTCAGAGGGATCTCAGATCCTTCTGTCCTCTCTTCTCTGCTGTGGGTGAGGCTGGCACCCCTTTCTTCTGACCTCAGACGACTCTGAGCCTTATTTTCCCAAAATGGCCAAGAAGAGTGGGGGGCTGGGAGCCTGGCGGGTGTGTAACTGGAATCTCCTGCCCCCTCCGAGAGCCTCAAATGTAATTTTAGAGGAAAAAATATATATGTATGTCATGTATATCATTGTGCTATATATATACATATATATCTCAGTGTGTATAGATATATACCTATCAATGTGCTCCCAAAAGAAAAAGATATCAAACACGTTAACAGACCTTGCTTGTTTGCTTTATTGAAGTTCGATTTGCGGACATACAGTATAACACCCAGTGCTCATCCCATCAAGTGCCCTCCTCAGTGCCCATCACCCAGTTACCCCAGCCTCCTCCCCGTCTCCCCTTCCACAACACTTTGTTCATTTCCCAGGGTTAGGAGTCTCTCATGGTTTGTCCCCCTCTCTAAATTTTCCCACTCAGGTCCCCCCCTTTCCCTTATAATCCCTCTCATTATTTCTGATATTCCCCATATGAGTGAAACCATATAATGGTTGTCCTCCTCCGATTGACTTACTTCACTCAGCATAATACCCTCCAGTGTCATCCACATCAAAGCAAATGGTGGGTATTTGTCCTTTCTGATGGCGGAGTAGTAATATTCCATTCTCTATATATACATCTTCTTTATCCATTCATCTGTCGAAGGACACCATGGCTCCTTCCACAGTTTGGCTATTGTGGACATTCCTGCTATAAACATTGGGGTACAGGTGTCCCAGCATTTCACTGCATCTGTATTTTTGGGATAAATACCCAGTAGTGCAATTGTTGGGTTATAGGGTAGCTCTATTTTTAACTTTGTGAGGAACCTCCACACTGTTTTCCAGAGTGGCTGTACCAGCTTGCATTCCCACCAACAGTGTAAGAGGATTCCCCTTTTAGGGATGTCTGGGTGGGTCAGTGGTTGAGCGTCTGCTTTTGGCTCAGGGCATGATCCCAAGGTCCTGGGATGAGTCTCATATCAGGCTCCCTGCATTGAGCCTATTTCTCCCTCTGCTTACGTCTCTGCCTCTTTCTGTATCTCCCATGAACAAATAAATAAAATTTAAAAAAAAAGAGAGGATTCCCCTTTTTCCTCATCCGCTCCAACATTTGTTGTTTCTTGCCTTGTTGATTTTCACCATTCTCACTGGTGTGAGGTGGTATCTCATTGTGGTTTTGATTTGTATTTCCCTGATGGCAAATGATGCGGAGCATTTTCTCATGTGCTTTTTGGCCATGTGTATGTCTTCTTTGGTGAAATTTCTGTTCATGTCTTCTACCCATTTCATGATTGGATTTTTTGTTTCTTGGGTGTTGAGTTTACTAAGTTATTTATAGATCTTAGATACTAGTCCTTTATCTGATATGTCATTTGCAAATAGCAGAGCCTATTTCTAAGTAAAAGCAATTGTACATATTTAACCATGTTCTTCTGTTAGTCCATATGTTATAATTTTTCTAGAATTAACATGTGTTATTTTTGCAGTAAAAAAATAATAAATAATAAACAGACCTTGATAAATAAATAAACTTGATGCCGAGCAGTGGTACCACTTAGTGACTAAACAGCACAGGCTTTGGGTGGACTAGGGTTCAATGTCTCTTTCTATGATTAATTGGCTGTGTAACTGCAAACAGCTTCATCTCTCAAACCACCAGTTTCTTCATTTGCAAGATGGAGAAATAACAGTGCTTATCTCATAGACTGATTTTAAGGAATAAGGTGCTTGGCACATGATGAGCATTTGTGAATGGTAGTCGCTATTATTATTACTAATTATTATTATTATATTATTATTATTATTAGTAGTAGTATTATTATGTAAAGCTTGAAAGCCTGTGGTTAAAATATTCATTTTATTTTCAAATTTATTTCAACACAACTGTCAAATAAAGTTGCTCTGACAATGCTGCTTTTGACTAAATTTCATTTGGCCAAATTGATCTCAGCCAAAATATAATTCAATTCCACCGACTGCCTCCCAGAACTCTGAATTGCTTTGGATTTCTGTTGTCACGCACTGTTCACTTGTTAACATACTAATGCATCACTCTGGTTTGAACCTCTGATCCCAACCACTTGTCTGAACTATATCTAAAGTGACCAGCCATCTGCTTTGTCTGCAACTGAAGAGTTTCCCAGATCACGGGGCTTTCAGAGTTAAAACTAAAAAGAGTTCTGAGCAAAACAGAATTTTTGGTTACCCTAATTATACCCATCATGTTCTCCAAAACCACATTCTTAACTCTACTTATGATTTCCTACCAATAATATTTACTGGGTGCATCCCCCAATCTCTAGTCCCAGCTCAGGACTCTCAATAGGCAGAACCAGCCATAACCCAAATATGGCTTCAACAGCTTATCAAATAGACTCCCATAATCTGAACTCAGTTTGTCCTCTCATCTTCAAATATCCTTCAAAAGAACCTACATCTTATTTTTCAGTCCAATTGGTATACTTCCTCTCAAAAACACTGGACTCGTTCCTGCCTTAGTACAACTGCAAAGATGCCACCTGGCCTCTCTTACAACGCTTCATCATCATCATCATCTGAGGCACAGTTCATTTGTATCCTTCTCCATATCTAATCTACTAAATGCATGTAGGTTCCAGGAGTTTTTCTATATAAAATGTCTTAATTTTATTGGTTACTTATAATCCATTTCAGTGTTTTTTTTGTCATTTAATTCATATGATCAGTGAGATTCTAATATGTGTTTATATCATTTTCCCAAAGATAATTTCCTCAAGGCAACAAACAAGAATTACCATGTGTTGCCCACAGCAGTAGCTGTACTCATACAGTTGCTCAACATTTGACAAATAATGAATAGTAAAAAAAAGCATATTAAAATGCTTGTGTCTATAGAAGAAAAACACTTATTAATAAAAGTTTCCTAAATAAATAAATAAATAAATAAATAAATAAATAAATAAATAAATAAAAGTTTACTGATATTTTCCTTTACTTGACTTTGGTAGTAGGCTATTACAATAAGCCAGGTCACAGATAGTGATGACTTGGGAATATTATGACAGGGGAATAGTGGAGATGGGGAGAAGTAATCAGTATGATCTGAAGAGAAAGCAGATGCTATTTCCTGACAGAATGTACATGCAGTATGAGAGTAAAAGGTTTAAGGGTGAGTCCAGGGTACTACAGTTTTCCCTCAAGCATTCACAGATGTTACTCTATTTAATGATAATTCTTGGGATGCCTGGGTGGCTCAGCAGTGGTTGAGTGTCTGTCTTTAGCTTAGGGCATGATCCTGGAGTCCTGGGATCGACTCCTGCATTGGGCTCTCTGCATGGAGCCGGTTTCTCCCTCTGCCTATGTCTCTGCCTCTCTCTGTGTGTCTCTCATGAATAAGTAAGTAAAATCTTTAAAAAAGAGAGAAAGGAAAATTTCCTGTTGAAAAATAATAATAATTCTTCTTAAGGTTCAAAATAAAACACTAACTACAGATTTTTGCTTTGAATCTATATCTTCTCTGTATATTTCAACATATTTTCATGTGGTCCTTCACTCATGTGCCAAAGAATATTAATCAACTCATTTTTAAAAAAAGATTTTATTTATTTATTTGAGATGGAAAGAACAAGAGAGAACAAGCATGAGCTGGGGGTGAGCAGAGGGAGAAGGAGAAGCAGACTCCCTGTTGAGCAGAGAACTCATGTGTTGTTTGATCCCAGGACCTTGGGATCTTGACCTGAGTTGAAGGCAGAAGCTTAACCAAATGAGCCACCCGGATAACCCAAATTCAGCCATTTTTAAAATTAACTACTATTCTTCAACAAATCTACACAGAGTCATTTATAATTCCCAACCAAAAATAAATCATTTTAGTAACAAACTACTTGCAAAGCTCTTCCTTTGGACTGATAATCTATTCAAATAAGTAAAGTACAGGAGAATGTTGATCTGTTTCTCTGAATGACACAAAAAAATCATGGTGGCTTACAGTTTTATTAGATTCATCATTTTGGTAGTAACATCTCATACAGAATTCAGATTTACAGGCAAATTTACACATACAAGAGCTTCTCTGAATATCCTAATTGTTAGGGCTTTTTTTTTAACAAACTTAGGAAATGAAGATGAACAAGCCCAGAAAAATGTAGTAAGTAACCTGGCTGGAATGATTCAACAGGAAAATTGGACATAGTGCCTTATGGTAGAGCTGCTGCAGAGTATTCTCTTGAGGCGGGTGCTCTGCCAAAATCCTAATGCACCACGATGACCATTTCTGAATTCATAAAGTATGGAAGGGCCACCATATAGTGTTATATCCAACTGTCATGAAGTTTGAATGATTATGTGTATGCATATAGTCTTTAAAAAATATTATCATCAATGTCATTACCTCTTTCCATATTAGTAACCTACTCTTACCTCGCTAGAGTGTCTTAGCTGATTGGGAAGTTCCAACACAGGATCAGTACATAGTGATGGAATCAGCCCCTATGCCAGAATAAAAACTCAGGTCTAGAGAGGAATAAGGAGAGAGACTGGATGATGGGCTTTAGAAATAGACTAGGAACTGACACTACTCTGCTACTTTCTGCCTATGTAGATATCCTTCCTTATCCCATGGGCCTCAATTTCCTCATCCGTAAAGCAGAAAATATAAAACTTATTTATGCCTTGGATCGTACTGCTATTTTCCAATAAGTGGCTAAGAACACATAAAAGAAACAACAATACCTCACATCGATATAGCACTTGGCAATTTTCTAAAAATATCACGTACTTTATCAGATTTTCACCTTCTGAGAGATGGATGAAAATGTCAAGTGCATTTCCAAGTACACTGGGTGGAGAGACTCTGCCTTGGAATCAGACAGACCTGACTTGGGATTCTGGTATACAACTTATTAGCAATGTATCCTCAGGAAAGGTTATCTTAACTTCATTTATTACCTTATCTACAAAATAGGATCAATAGCACCTACCTAAAAGAGTAATTCTGGATTAAAAAATCCAAAAAAATCTGGGTCCATCTCCCAGAAGAACACCTCCAAGCTGTGCACATTTTACCGATGGGGGAATTGAGACTAAGCGATGATAAACAATTGTAAAGCTCACACTTACCAAATCCTAGAGCCAGTCTAGAACTAGAACCATGAGAAGAACTGGCATAGTGAACTCAGGAGTGAAATAGAATGAGTTCATCTATATAGCTTTCAATTTTCCTGGATAAAACATTTCTTAAAGGAGGCTAAAACAACCCAATGCATTTAACGGCTAAAGGGAATTTGTCCTCATATATTTCTTTTATTTCTTCTGCTTAATTTTCAATGACTCACAAAATAATTTCCTTTCTTTGGCCAGACACCTATTATTTACTATGCTACCTCAATCTTATGAGCAGGAAAAAAACTTATATTCTGTTATGTACATCTGATATTAATATACTCATGAAATAGCCACTTATATGTCATATACAAAGTAAGAACACTTAATTAGGAGACAAGATTGTTCTTCTGGCTTTGGATTTCCCATGTGGGCCATTTCACCTTGGGTGAGTCTCATCATCTTTGAAACTCTTTCACTTAATCTGTAAAATAGTGTAGGTAGACTTTATAATCTCATCCCTTTCAGAAGTAGATTCAATCACAGGTGAAATAACATCTTTCCCAAGAGCTTTAATGAAGTTAAAGAGAAATGCATATACAGGATGATGTGATCATTGCTGCCCCTCTCAGACCTCACCCTATGAAAAGGACAGTTGGTATGGAATTAAGAAAAACACTTAAGTGGGGTATGACAGTGAAAAAGTGGAATACACAATCTTGGAAGATTGGGGGAGGGGACTTCTCTGAAATTACACAGGATCATGTAAGCCACCATTTGATAAGCTTTTACCAATGGAACTGCTTCTGTATTGTGGCAATAGCTAAGACCAAATAAACTCACAATGCCTTCCAGTCTAATTCTTTCTGATTCTATCACTATCACAAAACATTTACTCCTGGATATCTAGATGTATCTACTTTTCAAATTTCCTATCTCCTTCCAACATCCAGCATCACTCACAAATCTCCACTTTCTCTGACAACTTGCCCACTGTCCCTTTTCAAGTACCATACCCCACTAAGATTTCATGATCTCATGCATTTGAGGTTCAGTTCTGCTATTTCAAAACAGCAAATGTAACTATCTCTTGTTTGTAAGGAAATATAGTCCCCACTGTGCACAAGTAAATATAACTCTAGAAAAGGCAATGGGTGATTTGGTATTTCAGCTGCACCTGTCTGTGACTTAACTTGGTTTCTCTTTACTTGTTGGCAGACTGCTGTCCACATGTGGGTGCTGTAAAAAAAAAAAACATATGACTATGAAATTGGCAAAGGCATAATTTAGTGTATTGAAACGGTAGAAGATAGTGTCAGATTATCCAGCCAAATTGACTAATGACTAATCAATAGAGTAGGAAATAATCTTCAAAATTCCTAAAGTTACAAACTGAAACTATAGCAGTATGGATGAGGAAAGTTTGAACTCCTACTCAATTATCAATAGAAGTAGGAGACAAGTTATACAGTGGAGAAAATAAAATATAATGAAGTAGGAAGTAAGAATTCCATATGTAATATCCTTTCACTTAATTCTTCCTTACAAAAATCCTAATTCAACCTCAACCTGTATATTAACATCAGTTCTACAGAGTTCAAAATATAAAGCTGAAAATATCAGGAAAAAATTATTTCCACAGTAAAATTCACAAAATATATCATTAATACTCCCCTAACAATACAAAAAATCTTTAAAATGAACACTGGGTGTTATTCTGTATGTTGGCAAATTGAACACCAATAAAAAATAAGTTTATTAGTAAAAAATAAGAAAGACCTAACTGTAACAGAGCATTGCATTCCTATTTATTTACTCCCAACCCAGGAGGGGGGACTGTACCAAGTTGTGATCTAGCCCAGAGTGGTGTGTGTGTGTGTGTAGGAGGTGTGTACTATATCAGGCTCGACCAAGTGACTTGTATTGGCACATGAAATGTGCCTGGAAGCAAAGTGAATCATGTCCAAGAGAATGCTTCAAGAGTCGTCATGTTTGGGTGACTGTTCTTTCCCTTCTGCCAGAAAAATGCATGTCTCTTGTAAGTGTTGTTCCTTTACACATCAAGTGGAACCAAATGCTGGAAAGAGGCACAGCCTCCTGTACCCCACACTTGCATGGACAAGAGCTAAATCTTTGTTGCTATAAACCACTAAGACTTTAAGGTTATTTGTTTGAGCAGTCTTCTTGGCAAAAGTTGGCTGATACAATGACTTAAGCAAAATAATACTTTTTAAATTATTCCCTTGGTAAAAATAAAGCATCTTTTAATCAAGGATATTTATGTGAAGCAGAAAAATGACAGGTGTATTCAAAAGAGTGAACTGTGCAATATAAGTTAATTTCATATTTATGGCACATTCATCAGGTCGTATTAAAAAGTGAAGTTTCAAACAAATGTAAATGTTTCTTTTCTTTCCTTTTAAAAAGATTTATTTATTTATTTGTGAGAGAGAAAAAATGGAGGGGAAGAGGGAGAGCAAGAAGGAGAGAAGCAGATTCCCTGCTGAGTGTGGAATCCTACTCAGGGCTGGATCTCACAATCCATGAGATTATGACCTGAGGTGAAATCAGGAGTCAAATGCTTAACCAACTGAGCCATCCAGGTGCCACTAAAATGGTCTCTGATGGTTTTAATAATAGCTAATAATCAGACACACAGCAAGGAAACAATTTAATAGGATTCCTAGGAATGAGATACTATATTAGGCAAAAAACTAAGTCCATAAATAAAAAACAACAATCACAAATCACTAACATATATGCTATCTTTCTCTGAGGGGCTCAGGCAAAGACAGTAATCTTTAAAGTATCTTACAAAAAAAAATCTGACATGGAAAAAAGTCAACAGAAAAGACAAGAGAATAAAAAGAAAACTCTGTTACACAGAAAACATGTGATTTGATCCTAGGAAACAGGTACTCTTCACAGGAAAAAAAAAAGTATACCTCAACTATTTTACTTAGGTAAATTATCAATCTCGACAGGCCAAGAAACTTTAGAATAAGATTATGTCACAGAGAACACAGTGGCTATTTTATAGACAAGCGATTAGAGAGCATATTGTGTTCCCAGAGCATTTTTGCTCTATTTTACATCAGAAGTTTTTTTTTAATTTTTTTATTTTTATAATAAATGTATTTTTTATTGGTGTTCAATTTACCAACATACAGAATAACAGCCAGTGCTCATCCCGTCAAGTGCCCCCTGAGTGCCCATCACACATTCACCATCAACCCCCGCCCACCTCCCCTTCCACCACCCCTAGTTCGTTTCCCAGAGTTAGGAGTCTTTATGTTCTGTCTCACTTTCTGATATTTCCACACGCCTCCACCCCAAGATTGCTAGAACTCATACAGCAATTTGGCAGCGTGACAGGATACAAAATCAATGCCCAGAAATCAATGACATTTCTATACACTAACAATGAGACTGAAGAAAGAGAAATTAAGGAGTCAATTCCATTTACAATTGCACCCAAAAGCATAAGATACCTAGGAAGAAACCTAACCAAAGAGGGTAAAGGATCTATACCCTAAAAACTATAGAACACTTCTGAAAGAAATTGAGGAAGACACAAAGACATGGAAAAAAAAACCTCCCATAGACACAAGAGTCCAGGGCCAGATGGCTTCCCAGGGGAATTCTATCAAATGTTTTTAAAGAAGAAATCATACCTATTCTACTAAAGCTGTTTGGAAAGATAGAAAGAGATGGAGTACTTCCAAGTTCGTTCTATGAGGCCAGCATCACCTTAATTCCAAAACCAGAAAAGACCCCACCAAAAAGGAGAATTACAGACCAATATCCCTGATGAACATGGATGAAAAATTCTCAACAAGATGCTAGCCAATAGGATCCAACAGCACATTAAGAAAATTATTCACCACGACCAAGTAGGATTTATCCCCGGGACGCAAGGCTGGTTCAACACTCGTAAAAACAAACAATGTGATTCATCATATCAGCAAGAGAAAAACCAAGAACCATAGGATCCTCTCATTAGATGCAGAGAAAGCATTTGACAAAATACAGCATCCATTCCTGATCAAAATTCTTCAGAGTGTAGGGATAGAGGGAACTTTCCTCGACATCTAAAGCCCATTTACGAAAAGCCCACAGCAAATATCATTCTCCATGGGGAGGCACTGGGAGCCTTTCCCCTAAGATCCGGAACCAGACAGGGATGTCCACTCTCACCACTGCTATTCAACATAGTATTGGAAGTCCTAGCCTCAGCAATCAGACAAAAAAAAGGCATTAAAGGCATTCAAATTGACAAAGAAGAAGTCAAACTCTCCCTCTTTGCTGATGACATCATACTCTACATAGAAAACCCAAAAGCCTCCACCCCAAGATTGTTAGATCTCATACAGCATTGGGTAGCGTGGCAGGATACAAAATCAATGCCCAGAAATCAATGGCATTTCTATACACTAACAATGAGACTGAAGAAAGAGAAATTAAGGAGTCAATTCCATTTACAATTGCACCCAAAAGCATCAGATACCTAGGAATAACCTAACCAAAGAGGTAAAGGATCTATACCCTAAAACTATAGAACACTTCTGAAAGAAATTGAGGAAGACACAAAGAGATGGAAAATATTCCATGCTCATGGATTGGCGAAGAATTACGATTGTGAAAATGTCAATGTTACCAGGGCAATTTACACGTTTTAATGCAATCCCTATCAAAATACCATGGACTTTCTTCAGAGAGTTAAAACAAATTATTTATGGATTTGTGTGAATCAGAAAAGACCCTGAATAGCCAGGGGAATTAAAAAAAAAAACATATCGGGGGCATCACAATGCCAGATTTCAGGTTTGTACTACAAAGCTGTGGTCATCAAGACAGTGTGGTACCGGCACAAAAAGCAGACACATAAAAAAAACCTGGATACATAGTTCAATGGAACAGAATAGAGAACCCAGAAGTGACCCTGAACTTTATGGCCAACTAATATCGATAAATTAGGAAAAGGACTATCCATTGGAAGAAAGACAGTCTCTTCAATAAATGGTGCTGGGAAAATTGGACATCCACATGCAGAAGAATGAAAACTAGACCACTCTCTTTCACAATACACAAAGATTTGAGACTTGCCAGACTCCACAATTGTGTGAGCCCATTTCCTGTTTTGAAATAAAGATTTTATTGATTGATTGATTGAGAGTATGCAGGAGACGGGGCAGAGGTAGAAGATAACAAGTTTCTAGATAAAAGTTGTGGTTGTTTTGCCCTCCAATTTATATGTTCTCTTAAGGATAATACTTTCTTCTTAAATTATAGCCATTTACAGATTTTCTTAAAATCCATCATGTGCTTTGGAAAGAAATCTAAATTTGCTGTCTGCAAAGAACTATTAATGCTATAAAATTTGTGTCATTCTGGGTGGCCTGAGCACCATTTTTTTTAAGGAAAATGTTAGAAGGGAAACTAACTTTAGGAGATTGGCTCAGAGATGTTTGACTAGTTTAAGAGGAGTGATGACTATGGATGTAGTCTGCATGTTTGCACACAAACCAATCAAGAATAAGCTGACCCAATTATCTAGACATAACTGTGCCAGTCTCTTTGGGTGCAGAAGCCTGTGTTCTCCTAAGAGAGACAAAGCTAAAACATACTACACATTTTATACCATATTTTTGGGTTCCCAAAACTTTTTGCTCAGACCCAAAAATAAAATAATAAAGCAAAAAGTATAAAAAAAGCCGTTGAGCTGCTTGTTCAAGGCTGTGGAGTGACCAGAGCAAGGCTCCACTGATTTGCTTAAATTCCCACTGCTCTAGCCTGCTCTGGTACGTGCCATGGAGAAACCACCTGAGAACCATTCAGAAGTCACATTTTCTATTTTCCTCATATTCTAGAACCCGTGGATTACATATGTGTTATCCATAAAAAGCTTTGATGGGTAAACAGAGAATTGCTGAAAAAGATTATAGATATATACACAGACAAAGAGTAAAATTGAAATTTCAATTTCAGAAAATGTAAAATTAAAAAATGAACGTGCCTTAAAGACTACATGTCACAAAAATCACAGGAAAATGATTATAAGGCTACAGAAATTCACAAGAGAAAATGCCAACATGGCTGATCAAATCAAACAGACTTTGTTGGGAAGCTGACTCTATAGGTCGGACATGGATGGGAAGAGGACAAGAAGGGAACTGTCTAGGGGTAGCAAGAGCATGAGCACAAGTGCTAGAGCAGAAATGACAAACTGAGAAATTAGGAAACTTGAGAATTTTCCACATCTTTGAGTCCTGACTTCTCTGTGCTTAATACCTTCTTCAACTCATTTCTATCTTCTTGCATTTTAGTATAAGGAGTCAGGAGGAAACAAGCTCCTTTAAAACTTTCCTGAGCAATCTACTCAGATAAATATCCGATTTTATTGTTCCAAGTTCAAACTTCCACAAAATACTGGAACACTCATTAAGACAAGTTTTTTGCCATTTCATGACAAGGTTCTCCTTTTTTATGGTTTCCAATAACACGTTCCTTATTTCCATCTGAGATCTCACAGAAAAATCTTCAACATCCATATTTCGAACAATCTGTTTGATTAGTTATGTATCTCTAAGAAGATAGAGTCTATCTCTGAAGCTCTTGCTTTTATTTCTGAACTCTTACCAGAATCGCCTTCAACATCTATTATTTCTACCAATAGTTCCTTCACAGCAATGTGGGCTTTTCCCAGTGTGGCCCTCCAAACTTCTACATCCTTCCCCCTTACCCCTTACCCGGTTCTAAAGCTGCTTTGGCATTTTTAGGTATTTTCACAGTAAGACCTACTTCTTGGTACCAAAATCAGAGGGGAAAATGAATGAAATGACCTTTTTAAAGATTTTTATTTAATGAAGAGAGCACATGAGCGAGAGAGAGCAGGGAAGGAGAGAAGGAGAGAAGGTATCTCAAGCAGACTCCCCGCCCAGTGAGGAGCCCCATGTGGGGGCTCCATCTCATGACCTGAGCTGAAATCAAGAATTGTATACTCAACCGACTGAGCTACTCATGTGCCCCTGAAATGATCTTTATTGAAAAAATATAAAATTGTATGAATAGGAAAAATCTGATTAGTAATCCCAGAAAACATATAGGTGTGGAAAAAAGAAAAAATATGAAAGTAAAAGAATAGACTCTAGAATGACCAAGGTTAAGGAATTAAACTGGAAAAAAGAACTGAGAATTTTACCCAGGATGCAGTACAAAGAGGAAAAGTGAAAAGGTTGTTTGTATCGAGTGTTCTTTGAGAATCATTGTTTCATAAAATTTTAATGGATTCTAGTAAGAGATAATAGAGGAATATTGGAAAAAGTGGTCAAAGACATAATAGCTAAGAAATTCTAATATAAATAAAAATTGACACAGAGGATACAAAAATATGATTTATGAATCTAACAAAACTTAGGAAAGAAGAAAAAGGAACCAGGAGAAATCTTTGATGAAATAAAAATACAAAATATGGTTTGTCAGTATAACTCGAAATACACTATAATGACAATAAATGTAATAGATTAAATCGCTTTAATAAATATCAGAAATTATCAGTGTGGATATAAAAAATCAGTTATATGCTGCTTACAGGGGACACATCTACACACACAACCTAAAACAGAAAAATAAAAAGAAAAAAAAAAATAGACTAAGCATATATGAACCAAAAAAAAAAAACTAGTGCAACAATATCTGTCAAAGGCGAGTATGAAGTTGAAGCATTAATGCGAATAAAGCAAATAAGTTATAATTTATAATTCATGAAAAGGCTATAGAAATTATAAATTTGTATGTGCCTAATAATATAGACATAAACCATAAAACACCAAAAGCCAGCAACTACGAAAACTCAGAATTACAAAATAAAAGTGAAAAGCTCACAGAGGGATCCCTGGGGGGGCACAGTGGTTTGGCGCCTGCCTTTGGCCCAGGGTGCGATCCTGGAGACCCGGGATCGAGTCCCACATTGGGCTCCCGGTGCATGGAGCCTGCTTCTCCCTCTGCCTATGTCTCTGCCTCTCTCTCTCCTCTCTCTCTCTGTGATTATTACAAATAAATAAAATTTTAAAAAAAGCTCACAGAAGCATAATGGCAAAATTTAACACCTCTCTCAGAACTGCACATTTGGAGAATATATAGAGAATTTGAGTAACACGTATGACATAATTGTGAGTTTCCATATCCCTGCACTCAAAAGAGAATACAACAGAGAATACACATTCTTCTAAAGCGTGCATGCAACATTTTAAATATTTATAAAATTAACTGTACACTCTCAGTCACAAAGAGTCATAGTTATTCAAACCATATTATCTGATTACAGTGCAGTTTAATTAGAAATTAACTATTACAGCTAGTAATTAAAATCCTACAGGTTAGAAAATCTGAAAAAAAAAAAAACCAAAAGCTTAAATAATGACTAGGTTAAAAAAGACTTCACAAGGAAAATCATAAACTGTAATGGTTTTATCAACAAACTAAAATATTAAAAATAAATTTGAGAGGTATAGCTAAAGCAATACTTAGAAGTTATGAATAGTCTTAAATATATTTACTACAATTAGCTAGCATTTAATCCAAGAAGCTAGATGAAGAAATCAAAGGAGTAAGAAAGTTGAAGCAACAGAATTATAAAAACAAAACACAAATTAATAAGCCTGGGAAAAACATTTATGGAGATGATTTAAAAAATCAATTTCTTTGAAAGCTAATAAACTAGGTAAGCCTCTAGAAAGTTTGACTAGATGTGTACACACATAAATGTATCATCATATAATGGAGTACTACTGTTCAGCCACTTGGACTGAGTGAACCAGATCATCAATACAGAGGAATCACAGATAAAATTGCTGAATGCTAAGAATTTCTGTACTTTAGGGACCTCTGGGTGACTCAGCGATTGAGCATCTGCCTGCCTTTGGCTCAGGGTGTGATCCTGGTCTGGGGATCGAGTCCCGCATCTGGCTCCCTGTGAGGAGCCTGTTCCTCCCTCTGTGTCTCTGCCTCTGTCTATCGGTATCTTATGAATAAATACAAAATCTTAAAATTTCTGTCGTTTGTTTACTTACTCATTTAACAGTGTTCTGTATGTTTACATATACAATTCAATGTGTGCGTTTGTGTATGCATGGGTATGTGGTAGATATTTATATGATCAAGTTGCCTACAACATGTTCTTCAGAAGTATGAAGCACATGGTGAAGTGTAAGCATTTTTAAATCTTCCAAGAATTTAAATTGATGTATGTGTGCTTGGAGTTTCTTTCTTTCCCCTTTCTCCTAATCCTAGTCTTTCCTTGCACAGAGATAATTATTATCCTGAGGATGGTGTTGCTTTGTTTTGTTTATTATTTCCCAACTAGTTTTATACTTTTACATTTTGGAAAACCTCCCATTCTATAAAGCAGTTTCTCTTTATCCACTTTAAGAATTACAATTTTCCTTTGGCAGTTTGGTTTTTTCTACTTGTTTCTTTTATTTGACAAAGGAATGACTTCATTCTTTAAAAGAGTAAGCCAACTAAATTAATACTGACATTGAGGCCCAAGACTATGAAGAAACCAATTTGCTCGTAGCACCAGTTATGCTATGGGGAAGTAAAACAAAACAAACTGGAAAATAGTCACCATCCACTATAAATCTTCAGAGTATTTATTGGCCCATTCGACTAGCATAGAAAGAATTACAGAAAAATATAAAGGCATTGTTCAGTGCTCTCTGAAAAAAAGCTGGTTTCTTGTACTGGTATATATTCCATTCACCAAATTCTTACATGTTCCTCGTATGAATAAAAACTGAGTGTTATTAGAGAGAGAGAGGAGAGAGAGAGAGAGAGAGATTCATCATGGTAATTGATCCACCAATTTTGAGAAATAGTTTTCTTATACTGGTAGCCTGTGAGTAACTTTCTTTCTGGAATAAAGTAAGATAGTCATTCTAAGTACCTTTATTTTACTTTAGACATGTTTAACCTTAACTGTATCACTAGTGCATATTAACTAATGATTACACACATCTTACTCCCAGGTATGGTAAAGGCCAATGGGGAACACCTAATTGCCTGTCACTCATTCTAGATTATGCAGTTAGATCCTTTTACAGTTTATCAGAGTTCTCAGGATCTTTTTCTTCAAAATTAAGAAATGAATTGCTGTTCTCAGAGATATTATGCTGGAGTATCCTGAGGGCAAAACTAACATTTATTAACTATTTCCCTATGTCAGAATCTCTTCTATGAGTCACAATTGACAAATTAGTTGTTTCAGCTTTTCTATACCTCCTTGTATTTCTATCTCCTCTTCTTGTCAATTTCTTTCTTTCCTTTTTTTCCAATATCTTCCTTGGTTTAAAAACTCACAGATGCCTTACCCAGCTATGTGTTTTGCCCCTTTTATTCTGGATTGTTGATATTTAAATTTCATACAAACATGCAATTATTCCCAAATATATCACACCAATATCACGTTGTTTGTATAATGAATAAAAATAGTCTATCCAAGAACATGTGACTCAGCCTGTGAAGTCATATCTAAAACAATTACTCAACCTATGTCTTATTGTCGCCCCCTAAAATTTCATGTGCTGTGTTTTCAACCTCATGTTTTAAACTTGCAGTTTCTACCAGTCTCTATAAATCTCTATACTCTTAGAAAATTGACATATTAATTCGTACATTTTTTTGAGTAGACATTTAGCCAGGCTTTAAATACTATAAAACAACACAAGATACAGTTTGTTTACCTCAGGAATTTGGATTTTCTGTATACGTATGAACACATCAGCATAATTCCTGATGGT
>NW_023331532.1:0-37985 GCF_011100685.1 Canis lupus familiaris
TTTACATTTCTATTCTAGCACTTAATGTACTAAAAATTTTAGGTATTCTGCTTTGTTCTGTGTTCTTAATATGAGTAAGCAGAGGGAATCCTGTGGTTGAGAATAAGATGGTGACTCCCCTCCCCAACCCAGTGGACAGCGCCAAACCCTTACAGGTTGCATTTTATCATCCAGACATATGGAAGTGGCTGTTTAGTATATTTGTCCTGATACAGTTCATTACTGCTGTCACTGTTATCATATCCAAGCAGATTTTTAAAAATTCTTTAAACCCTATATTCCATATAAATTCGTCTTAAGTATTTTTTCTTTGATGAGTATATGTGGTTTCATTGTATCGTTTTCAGAGCTTTTGTGTTTAAAATTTTTCATAATAAAAAAATTTTTAATTGCTATTTGCAAATAAATTTTGTTATTCTTTGCAGTGTCTTCTAAAGAGAAACTCTTGCTAAGAACTATGATTTTAACTTTCAGATATAAAGTGATAGCTCTGCATTCTATTCTTTCAACTCAAGATCAAGCTGCAGCATTCACACTTCCTCCTCCTGGAGTCAGGAAGGTAAATTCAGTGCAGCAAATTTATGTGTGATCTGAGAATATTTTGTGAAAATATTACGACTCTTTAGGGATGCCTATGTGGCACAGCAGTTGAGCGCCTGCCCTCGGCCCAGGGCGTGGTCCTGGAGACCCGGGATCGAGTCCCGCATCGGGCTCCCTGCATAGAGCCTGCTTCTCCCTCTGCCTGTGTCTCTGCCTCTCTCTCTGTGTCTCTCACGAATAAATAAAGAAAATCTTAAAAAAAAAAAAAAAAGTTACAACTCTTTAACATCAAAGACAGTTATTAAAATGTTATTAAGTGCCTTAGAGTGCATGGCAGACTCCAGATGCTCTGTAGATTAACATAATCAGAAACGAAACTAATAGTGAAATTTAAGTATTTGATTATTTATATTGCATTATTAAAGATATAAGGCTTGGGTAGCCCAGGTGGCTCAGCGGTTTAGCACTGCCTTCAGCCCAGGGCATGATCCTGGAGACCCGGGATCGAGTCCCACGTCAGGCTCCCTGCATGGAGCCTGCTTCTCCTTCTGCCTGTGTCTCTGCCTCTCTCTCTCTCTGTCTCATGAATAATAAATAAAATCTTTAAAAAAAAAGATACAAGGCTTTTAGGGGAATGACAGTTTAAAAATGTGGCATGCATTTTGCTTGTGAAAAGAAGAATCACTACTTTTCCCATCCTTTTCATGAAGATGTTGGAGCTCAAGAGCTATGTAAATTCTGTGAGGATTCTTTGTTGTTCTCTAGGCTATTCATCCCTGATTAAACAGTCTCAGTATTTTCATGGTCTCCTCTGTTCAAGATTCTGAGTGAAGAGATGCTTGGCAGAGAGTTTCTCAAGAAGAGTTCAGGAGTTTTGAAGGGGATAAAAGAGCACAGTGTAGAGCCTGGGTTCTCACACTGCTCTGATTTGTAACATTTGGGCTTCCCCTAAGATGTAGTTTAAAGAAAAGAGTTCTAACCTCTTTAAAAAAAAAAAAAAAAAAAAAAAGGAATACTGAGGTAGAAAGAACACTAGGTCCCATCTAAGTCTTAGAACCCGGATTATATTTCCTTGGTCAAATGAATAAAAACAAGTATTCACTACTGAAATACAGAGTGAGATGGAGCAATACACAAGTGAACATTTGATGGAGAATTTCCTAAATATTTTACTTCCAAGGACTCAACAGAAAATGAAAAGACTGTAGTATTCAGCCACCACCATTAAGAATTTTAGAAACTAGAAATGGATCTAAGAAATCATCATTTCTACCTCCTAAGTTACAATAGAAGTATCTGAAGTCACCTGAAGTAAAATGACTTGGCTGAGGTCACAAAGCTAGTAAGTAGCAGAGCCAGGGCACCAAAGCACTTCTATCTTACTGATGTACTATTGTTTTCCCAGTAATTGTGAATGGTTGTGCTGAGCTGTCTCTGTTCTCTGACCCAGGCTTCTTAGTTCATTTTTAAGATGACTGACTAGAATTAGGAGAACAGTATTTTTGTTAGAATAAAAATCTGGGGCAGCCCGGGTGGCTCAGAGTTTTAGTGCCACCTTTGGCCCAGAGCCTGATCCTGGAGACCCGGGATTGAGTCCCATGTTGGGCTCCCTGCATGGAGCCTGCTTCTCCCTCCACCTGTGTCTCTGCCTCTCCCTCTCTCTCTCTCTCTGTGTCTCTCATGGATAAATAAAATCTATAAAAAAAAAAAAGTAAAAATCTATAACTGGCAGGCTAAGGTGATGAAAACTATAACAAGTTAAAATTACCCAGTAATAGCAAATAGATGGTGAATTTTTGTAAATAATTTTGAAATTCACTTTTTAAAATTCATCAGCTCAAACTAAAGTTTAAATGATGGGACGCTGTTGAAAGTTGTTAGCTAAATCTTTTGGCTTTTTATTTTCAGATTGTTTTAGCAACAAATATCGCAGAGACAGGTATCACTATTCCAGATGTTGTATTTGTAATTGATACCGGAAAGAACAAAAGAAAATAAGTAAGTTTGAAAAGGGTTTGAGGTTCTTGTATTCTTAGGAGAAATCATAGAATCATAGGGGGAAAATCCCAAAAGTTCTAATTCTATTCAAAATAAAAAGTCTCAGAGAAACTGTTAAGAAACTTCAGAATAACCATGAGTAAATGTCAAGTTTCCTGTCATGAGTTTTCCCATAAGTAATGCCAGTGTACCACTCACTTGTAGAAAACTGCTCTGAAAAAGTTTTCAGAACATAATTTTTTGTAAATTTGTAAAATATATTTATAAAAACATTATTTATGAGATTATAACAAAGTATATGGGTTTTGGAATAAAATTGGATTTAAATCTCTGATCTATAATGTTGAGTAAGTGATAATAAGACCAGTAAGTATAATCATCAATCCCCTCATGTAAATGGAGAAAATGAGTATTTTTCATAATTGGAAGTATCTGGTATAGTAATTGGGCACTTTATAGGTAATCTTACCTGAATCTTAATAAAAAGATTACTATTTTATAAATAGTAATGTTTGTATTTTAATGTTTGTATTGCAAAAACAGACAGGACCACCTTGGTAGTCTCTCCCTGTATTGGGAAACTTTAGCAATATTGGCAATGCATATGACTGCTAAGAGGCATTAAACTCTTTCAAAGAAATCTTGTTGCATAATTGATAGGCATTTCATTAAAACACCTTCCATGGTCAGATTAATTTGGGATGGGATCCCTGGGTGGCGCAGCGGTTTGGCGCCTGCCTTTGGCCAGGGCGCGATCCTGGAGACCCAGGATCGAATCCCACATCGGGCTCCCGGTGCATGGAGCCTGCTTCTCCCTCTGCCTGTGTCTCTGCCTCTCTCTCTCTATCTGTGACTATCATAAATAAATAAAAATTTAAAAAAAAAAAGATTAATTTGGGAAAGGGTAAATTAAGTTAAATAGGTTTTCCCTTGTAGAGGTATCTAAAGCTTTTACTTTGATAGTATGAGATTTAATTTGTGAAGTGCTAATTACTTAAATACAAAACATGACTTGAAAAATAGTGGTCCACATTATGATAGATTTTTTTTAGCCTGTCTTCAATGTAATTTTAACAATCACCTATTTCCAGCTTTTTTCAGATTTTATTTAAGTCCTTTGAACATTCTCTCCTAAAACTTTCTTCAGGTACCATGAAAGCAGTCAGATGAGTTCTTTGGTTGAGACGTTTGTCAGTAAGCAAGTGCTCTGCAGCGCCAGGGAAGAGCTGGGAGGGTCCGAGATGGCTTCTGCTTCCGGATGTACACAAGAGAAAGGTATGACACTGCATTGGAAATAAAAGATACATCAGTCGTCATAGTGTGGCATTTCTGATAATAGGTGAAGTGTTTAATATTATTTTTCAGATTTGAAGGCTTTATGGACTATTCTGTCCCAGAAATCTTGCGTGTGCCTTTGGAGGAATTATGTCTTCATATTATGGTAATCCCACAGGGACTCAAATGCTATTTTCTCATTCTTTACTCCTTTCTAAAAAAGAAAAAAAAGACAGAAGACTTAAACTTCTCTTACCCTGTGTTTTCTACATTTTCAATGATTTTATTTACTCTTGAGTAAATACTCCCTCCCCCATCTTTTTATAAGTAACACACTGTGCTTAATTCTACCACAGGCACTCACCCTTAATAGACTAACAGTAGGTCTCAACTGGGAATAATGTTGCTCACTAGGGGTCACTTGGCCATGTCTTCAGATATTTTGGTTGCCAGAACTGGGGGGGGAGGAGGAGGCCATGCTACATGGGCATTTATAGGTAGAGGCCAGGGACTACCCCTAAACATTCTATATGGCACAGCACAGTCCCTTAAAGAATTATCTGGCCCAAAAGAACAATGCTGAGATTGAGAAACCCTGACCTAGACCAAGGGCTTCCTAGTCTGAAAGATCTATAATATCCTTCAGTTCTTAGATTTTGACTTTGCAAAAATCAGGAATGAAGAAACTAAAAATATGACTAGAAGATCTCGTCCTCACGCCAATCCTTAACACACATACACAGTCTCTCACACGCTCCCAGTTATAAGAAAAAATAAGATAGCCTTACTCAGATACTTATGTCTCTTTGCTTAGAATTTAGTTCCAATTTGACCATCTCTTTGATCAATTCTTTCTAATAACATACTGATTTATCACTCTTTTTTTAATGTGCAGAAATGCAATCTTGGTTCTCCTGAAGATTTCCTCTCCAAAGCCTTAGATCCTCCTCAGCTTCAAGTAATCAGCAATGCAATGAATTTACTCCGAAAAATTGGAGCATGTGAATTAAATGAGCCTACACTGACACCACTGGGCCAACACCTTGCAGCTTTGCCTGTGAATGTCAAGATTGGCAAGATGCTCATATTTGGTGCCATATTTGGCTGCCTTGACCCAGTGGTAAGATGAATGTTGCTCTTCTTCACTTTAACTATCATTTGGGCTGAGAAATTACTAGTTTGGAAATAATTTTTAACTTTTATAGTTATATACAAGGTAATATTTATTCATTCCTTAAGTATACTACCATAGGTACTATTTTGTAAATGGGTTTGGCTTGTCTAGACTTTTACTATCAAAAATCCCACTTGAAATATTTCATTGAATACATAGATTTTTTTTTCCCCCTTGAGAGATCAAGCAAGCTGGAGGGGGATGTGGACAGAAAGAGAAAATCTTAAGCAGGCATCACTTCCAGCACAGAGCCTGACCGGGGTTCCTATGACCCTGAGCTAAAATCAAGTGTCCAATGCTCAATCGACTGGCCACCCAGGCACCCCTTTATAGTAGATGATTCTTAGAAAGCTTTGAGCTCCACAGACTTTTCTATGAAGAATCAAACTCTTTCTTCTCTTTTTCTACATTGTCTCTCTCTCTGAGCCAGCAATTACTAGCATTTCTATTTTATCAAATTATTCAGAGTTAACTAATTTTGTGCCTCTTTCTGAATCTTGGGGCTCATATACCTGCATCATTTTAACTTTCCAGTATTACCAGTCTGTGGCCTTTTCTGGGACTACAAATCAGGCTGTTTAAAAATAGAATGAAGAGAGTGTAACATACTCTAGTCTGTTGCTCTAGTATTAGGAATACTCACTAAAATTGTGTTGAGTCCAAAAAATAACCTCTGTCCTGATAATTGATCTGAAAAACTTCAACAACCACAAATGGGTCATGAGGCACTCCAAATTATTTTTAAATTATTTAAAGAGCATTTCAGGCAATGGAAATTGAGTAGGTTAAAAGTCAAGATAGATGAGCTGTGGTTCTGGGATTGCTTCTAACTGTGTGACAAACTATAAATCCCTATACACAAACTCAGGTTTTTGTCTTTGATTCTGATGTGACCTCCTCAAAGATTGATAAACCCCTTGGCCAGACTTACCAAAAAAAAAAGAGAAAGGGCTCAAATAAGAGGAAAGATCACAACCAACACTGAAGAAATACAATTATAAAAACATACTATAAGCAACTATATGCCAACAAATTAGGCAACCTGGAAGAAATGGATGCATTCCTAGAGACATATAAACTACCAAAATTGAAACAAAGAAATAGAAAATCTGAACAGACCCCAAACCAGGAAGGATATTGAAGCAGTCCTCAAAAACCTCCCAACAAGAGTTCAGGGCCAGATGGCTTTCCAGGGGAATTCCACCAAACGTTTAAAGAATTAATACCTATTCTGAAGCTACTTCAAAAACTAAAAGTGGAAGGAAAACTTCCAAACTCATTCTATGAAGCCAGTATCGCCAGTATCACCTTGATCCCCAAACCAGACAAAGACCCCACCAAAAAGGAGAATTATAGACCAATATTCCGGACAGACATGGATGCCAAAATCCTCACCAAAATACTAGCCAGTTAGGATCCAACAAGTACATTAAGAGGATCATTCACCACGACCAAGTGGGATTTATTCCTGGGCTGCAAGGGTGGTTCAGCATCTACAAATCAGTCAATGTGGTACACTACGTTAATAAAAGAAAGGACAAGAGCCATATGATCCTCTCAATAAATGCAGAAAAAGGATTTGACAAAGTACAGCATCTTTTTTTTTTTTAAGAATTTGTTTATTCATGAGAGAGACAAAGGCAGAGACATAGGAAGAGGGAGAAGCAGGTTCCATGCAGAGAGCCCGATGCGAGACTTGATCCCAGGACCCTCAGATCACGCCCTGAGCCAAGGGCAGACGCTCAAAACGCTGAGCCACCCAGGCATCTCTTTTTTTTTTTTTTTTTTTTTTTTTAAGAAGTACAGCATCTTTTCTTGATTAAAACTCTTCGTGGTGTAGGGATAGAGGGAACATACCTTAGAATCATAAAAGCCATCTACAAAGAGCCCATGGTGATTATCATTCTCAATGGGGAAAACAGAACTTTTCCCCTAACGTCAGGAACATGGCAGAGATGTCCACTACCACCACTGCTGTTCAATGTAGTACTAGAAGTCCTTGCCTCAGCAATCACACAAAAGAAATAAAAAAGCATCCAAATTGGCAAGAAGTCAACCTCTTACTCTGCATATGACCTGATACTCTATATGGAAAACCCAAAGACTCTACCTCAAAATTGTTAGAACTCATACAGGAGTTTAGCAGCATGGCAGGATATAAAATCAATGCACAGAAATCAGTCTTTTCTATACACTATCTATACACTTTTCTATACACAATACAATCAGCATTTCTATACACTAAGACAGAAGAAAGAGAAACTAAGGAGTCAGTCCCATTTACAGTTGCACCCAAAACCATAACCTAGGAATAAACCTATCCAAAGAGGCAAAAGATCTGTACTCAGAAAACTACAGAACACTTATGAAAGAAATTGAGGAAGACACAAAGACATAGGAAAACATTCCATGCTGGTGGATTGGAAGAACAAATATGTTAAAATATCTATGCTACCTAGAGGAATCTATACATTCAATGCAATCCCTATCAAAATACCATCAACTTACATCACAAAGTTGGAACAAATAATCCTAAAATTTGTATGGAACCAGAAAAGACCACAAATAGCCAAAGGAATATTGAAAAAACTAGAACTGATAGCATCACAATCCTAGACTTCAAGCTCTGTTACAAAGCTATAATCATCAAGACAGTATGGTACTAGCACAAAAACAGACACAAAGATCAATGGAACAGAATAGAGAACCCAGAAATGGACCCTCAACTCTGTGGTCAACTCATCTTCAACAAAGCAGGTCAACTCATCTTCAACAAAGCAGGAAAGAATATCCAGTGGAAAAAAGATGGTGTCTTCAACAAATGGTGTTGGGAAAATTGGGACAGACACATGGAGAAGAATGAAACTGGACCATTTCCTCACACCATACACAAAAATAGACTCAAAATGAATGAAAGACCTAAATGTGATACAGGAATCCATCAAAATCATAGAGGAGAACATAGGGAGCAACCTCTGTGACCTTGGCTGCAGCAACTTCTTGCTAGACACATCTCCAAAGGCAAGGGAAACAAGGAAAACAGGAACTATTAGGACTTCATCAGGATAAAACCTTTGGCACAGCAAAGGAAACAAGTTGACAAAGTCAAAGGACAGCCAACAGAATGGGAGAAGATAAAATGCTCAACATTACTCAGCATCAGGAAAATACAAATCTGGGAAGAGCCCAGATGTCTATGGACAGATGAATGAATAAAGAGGGGCAGCCCAGGTGGATCAGTGGTTTAGCGCCACCTTCAGCCCAGGGTATGATCCTGGAGACCTGGGATCAAGTTCCACCTCGGGCTCCCTACATGGAGCCTGCTTCTCTCTCTGCCTCTGTGTCTGCCTCTCTCTCTCACTCTGTCATGAATGAATGAATAAATAAATAAATTTTTTTAAAAAATGGATAAAGAAGATGTGATCTATACACAATGGAATACTACTCAGCCATCAAAAAATGAAATCTTGCCATTTGCAGTGACGTGGATGGAACTAGAGGATATTATGCTAAGCGAAATAAGTTAGAGAAACAATTATATGATCTCACTCATGTATAGAATTTAAGAAACAAAACAGGATCATAAGAGAAGAAAAAATAAAATGAAATCAGAGGGGGACAAACCATAAGAGACTCTTAATCATAGGAAACAAACTGAGGGTCACTGGAGGGGATGGGTGTAGGAGGAGGAAGTATCTGGGTAATGAACATTAAGGAGGGCATGTGATGTAATAAGCACTGGGTATTATATAAGACTGATAAATCACTGACTTCCACCTCTGAAACCAATAATACATTATATGTTAATTAATTGAATTTAAATAAAATTAAGGGATGCCTGAATGGCTCAGCGGTTGAACAGCTGCCTTCATCTCAGGGCATGATCCCGGTGTCCAGGATTGAGTCCCACATTGGGCTCCTTGTGGGGAGCCTGCTTCTCCCTCTGCCTCTCTGTCTCTCATGAATAAATAAATAAAATCTTTTTAAATAATAATAAAAATGAAACATAATTTAAAAAGTAAGTAAGTATGGTCTAAAAGTGATATATTGTTAAAATTACACAAAATGAAGCCCAAAGTAACTAAAATGTTAGCTATTGCAGAACACAATAAAGGTATTGGAAAAGAACAAATATTCAACTTGAAAGTGGGATGGTTTTATGATGTGCTTTCTTTTACAAACCATCCTTCCATGTATACCTCTTTAATGATAAATGTTTTGGTTATTTATGGATAGGCAACACTAGCTGCAGTGATGACCGAGAAGTCTCCTTTTACTACACCGATTGGTCGGAAAGATGAGGCAGATCTTGCAAAATCAGCTTTGGCTATGGCTGATTCAGATCACCTGACGATCTACAACGCATACCTAGGGTAAAGAAATAATCTGGGTGTTGTCAATAAGTCAATGACCTGAGGTTATTTATTTTTAAAATGGTTTTGACTTTCATTAAAAAGATATATGTAAGATTTACATTCTAATTACTTTATCTGTCAAGGTATAATTACTTCAAAGATTCGTACTTTTATAGTCCTTTCTAAAATTCAAAAATCATGTACTTTGTATTGTACCTATATTATCTCATATTTGGAGTTAATAATTTGCTATTCTACACAAAAGAAAAATCTCAGTATCGCAGTGCATATTCTTAAATTCAATTAGTAGCTCCTACAACAATTAAGATTCCCCCTCTTTTTTTTTTAAGATCCCCCTCTTGAGTAACTAATTAAAGCTTACTTTAGTTAGTACCTCTGAGAGAGAGAGTTTGAAAACATGTTGAACTTTGGTCGTTTTATTTTCCTAGATGGAAGAAAGCACGGCAAGAAGGAGGCTATCGGTCTGAAATAGCATATTGCCGGAGGAACTTTCTGAATAGAACATCACTGTTAACCCTAGAGGTAAGTTTAAAACAGTTTCCTAATTCAGAGTCATAAGGTTGACTCATAGGGTTTGTTTGGTTTTTTAGAAAAAGAAATGCCTAGGATAGTGCTTGACACATAGTACAGATTTAATTTACTGAATTAAAAAATTTGGGGCAGCCTGGGTGGCTCAGTTGTTTAGCGCCACCTTCAGTCCCAGGGGGTGATCTTGGAGACCCAGGATCGAGTCCCACATCAGGCTCCCTGCATGGAACCTGCTTCTCCCTCTGCCTGTGTCTCTGCCTCTCTCTCTCTGTGTCTATGAATAAATAAATAAAATTTGTAATTTTTTGTTTGGTTGTTTCTCCCAATAGATAATTTTCTTGTATTACACAGTGATTTAAAATAACATTTAACAGTTTTAGATAATAATCATAAGATGCTTCCAAGGCTTGGAATCTAGTCATTTTTCCTTAGAGCCTTGATTCCTTTTAGTGAAATTATTTTTTATTTTCCTAAATATTAGGCCACCTACTTAGTTGGTAGCTACTTAGGTAGGATGATAGTTCTGGAAAGGCATCCAAGGCATCATACTGTACTGTGGCTGATGGTGACCAGATTTATAAATCTGACTTTTGGGACAGAAAATCTAATAGCTGTGCCCATCACTCAGATTTTTTTTAAGATTTTATTTATTCATGAAAGAGAGAGAGAGGCAGAGACACAGGCAGAGGGAGAAGCAGGCTCCATGCAGGGAGCCTGATCTGAGACTCAATCCCGGGTCTCCAGGATCACACCCTGAGCTGAAGGCGGCACTAAACCACTGAGCCACCTGGGCTGCCCCATCACTTAGATTTTGACTATTTTTGAGGACCAGAATTATTTCTTGGAGGAGAGAAAGTACAAATATAGTTAAAATATAAAGACAAGTGATAGCAAAAAGCAGAACTCCTCTGCAAATAATTAATGTTCACTGTGCATAGGAAATGGTGTGTAGTACACCATCTAAAGGCAACAGTTTTTACTACAGATATGCTATAAAAGTATTCAGAAAATAATGTATCTCACATAATTCCTCTATTCCGTGCCCATATTTTAAAAGGTTATTTTATTCCCATATAACTTAAACCATTTTTGTGTGTGTGTGATTGAAAATAAAGGCTGAGATGCAGCCCGGGTGGCTCAGCGGTTTAGCGCCGCCTTCAGCCCAGGACATGATCCTAGAGACCCGGGATCAAGTCCCTCGTCAGGCTCCCTGCATGGAGCCTGCTTCTCCCTCTACCTGTGTCTCTGCCTCTCTCTATCTCCTCTCTGTGTATTCTCATGAATAAATAAATAAAATCTTTAAAAAAAAAAAAAAAGAAAAAGAAAATAAAGGCTGAGAAAAGAGCAGGGACATCTCCAATATTGTCCTTCTACAAGTAGATAAAGGGATAAATTGAATAAACAGCTACCTCTGGACTAACTCACTGGGATTCAAGATGTACAGAGCTAAATCAACACTCCTTTGTCTCCACTTCCTTCCAACTGCCAAGTTGCCTCCTTCTTTCTGTGATCCTTTTCTTCACCTCCCCTGGACTGCAGTGTTTTCTATCTCTTCACCTACCCTGTGGTGTTGTGGCTCTTTGGCCTTTTCTCACCTGGAATCAAAGTCTCTTAAGCCCCAAACCAGAAACCTAAAGGAAATCCTAAATGTAAATGTCCCATTTAATTGCTTGCATCCTGTTTACTTTGAAAAATGCTCACCCTATAGGGGTGAAATCTTAAAGGGCTTAAGCCGATTGGTACCTAGTTCCTAAAGGTAGTTAAAGATTTTAGGCAATTTTTTTTTTTTTTTTTTTTTTTTTAAGATTTTTATTTAGGGCGGCCCCGGTGGCTCAGCGGTTTAGCGCCACCTTTGGTCCAGGGCGGGATCCTGGAGACCCGGGATCAAGTCCCACGTCGGGCTCCCTGCATGGAGCCTGCTTCTCCCTCTGCTTGTATCTCTGCCTCTCTCTCTATCTCTAATAAATAAATAAAATATTTTTAAAAATATTAAAAAATAATTTTAAAATATTTTTATTTATTCATGAGCGACAGAGAGAGAGAGAGGCAGAGACACAGGCAGAGGGAGAAGCAGGCTCCATGCAGAGACCCCAATGTGGGACTCAATCCAGGATCACGCCCTGGGCCGAAGGTGGCGCTAAACCGCTGGGCCAACCAGGCGTCCCATAGGCAACTATTTTAGATTAAATGAAGGTGTAGGTGAGATTCCCAGAGGTGAACAAAGTGGACAAAGTATTTGCAGTCCAGGGTCAAGATTCCTCTCCAGTTCTTCCTCAGTGTTAGCCCTCTGTATGACTGTCTTCATTGAGTGGAGATAAGACCTACTACTGAAGTAACTAGATTAAGTGCAGATATGATATGTTCAGGCACACTTTTATTCCTCTCACATTTTTGAGATGTTTTATGACATCTAAAGTCTTGGGATATGGAAATAGGTAACTCTTCAGTCCTTGATTTACCAGGATCTTTTTTTCCTCCCTTGTTTTATTTGAGCTGTAGTTAACTAAATAATAATTTGGCATCCTATCAATTTTGATAGGAAACAGCAGTATAATATTTAGAGGGTTATTTGTCATGTTTCTATTTTAATCAGTAATGATCTTGTCTCTTCTTGACATAAACCAATCCAGGATGTAAAGCAGGAGTTAATGAAGTTGGTTAAGGCAGCAGGATTTTCATCATCCACAACATCTAATGACTGGGAAGAAAACAGAGCCTCACAGACCCTTCCCTTCCAAGAAATTGCCCTTCTTAAAGCTGTTCTGGCCGCTGGACTATATGACAACGTGGGGAAGATAATCTATACAAAGTCAGTTGATGTTACAGAAAAGTTGGCTTGCATTGTGGAGACAGCCCAAGGCAAAGCACAAGTACATCCATCCTCAGTAAATCGAGATTTGCAAACTTACGGATGGCTCTTATACCAGGAGAAGGTAAAGTGCTCATTCTTAATTCCACTATTCAGGGCATTTTTCTAGAAGTCAGTTGTAACAAGTTAGGGTGTCCCACAAGTATTATATCTGGTTCGCAAATTGAGCTATTTATTTCTGTACATATTTGAAATCTGTATGTGTATAGTTTCTCATAAAAAAAAAAGTCCTTTATTTCTTTCGCTTAAGGAAAGAAAAATATTAAGGTTTCCATTCTGACCATCATCTTTCCTACTTGAGATAAAGACAATTATAGCAAATAGATATTCTTTAGTAATGTGTCAGTTCCCAGAGATTTCACCAAAAGGTACTACCTCAACAGAGAACAAAGACATGTTATATGTGCATTCCAAATAAGGGGGATACGGAATTAGAACTTTATATGATCTGGCAACAGTTTGAGTCACAATGTAACCCAAGATAATTTAAAAGCAATTATTTAGAGATTACCATTTTAAAAAAAATCTTTTACAGCTTGCTGTAAAATAACAAGGATCCATAATTTCAAGCACTGGCTCATAAAACCATTAGCCTCTAATAAAACTTAAATGTAAAACATGACGAATTATTGACTAGGGGCCATAGCTGAATATTGGTCTAGAAACCAGACTCTATGAAACAGTTTTTTTTTTTTGCAGCTAATTTACAGCATTGGCATTATAAAATTGCTTGTTCATAGTTTCATTTATGTTCAAGGTATATAATTCACCCTTGCAATTAATGTTTTAAAGTGGCTTTTAATAGTGTAATTGCACAGATGGCAAATGTGATGATTATAAAGTTGGCAGACTATGCACATATGAGAATATAAAGGCAGCTTTACAAAACTTGTAGGAGTAAATTATAAAAAATGCTTACATGGAACATAAATGAATTTCTTAGATTTTTAGGCTGTGAAGTTTTTGTTGTTGTTTTTTTTTCCCCTCTTTATTCCTATGCAGGTAAGGTATACCCGAGTTTATCTGAGGGAAACTACCCTAATAACCCCTTTTCCAGTTTTGCTTTTTGGTGGTGATATCGAAGTTCAACACCGGGAACGTCTTCTTTCTGTTGATGGCTGGATCTATTTTCAGGTACGTGCTACCACTGCTCTCATAACATTAAAGTTTTCTACTTGCAGTACTATTGAGGCAGATTTTTAAAATTTTATTGGCATTTGCATAATTTCTTCCTATAATGTGACTTTTAAAGAGGGAGACTTCCTTATTTTATCTCACTTATATTGTTTTAAATCTGTTTAAATAGGATAATCAAATTATAGTGCTATTACAGATTGCATTTATTATCAGTAATAACTTGGCTATGTGTTGTGTACTTCAATAGTTAATTATACATGGACTATCCCAAATTTAATAACCTAATAACCTTATTATTAACTTCTGTAGTTTAAATAATTTTCTTAGTTTAAATTGTTATTGGCCAAGCAAGACTTAAACCTAGAACTATTAGATCCTCAAACTTAAGTTCCTTCTGCCAATTGTGCCACCTATAAGAAGACATAGACTGAGTGATAGCTTTTAATGAGTATGGTCAAGTTTTTCTCTGGAAAAATTAGACCAATCATCACTATGGGCAATAAGCTTATTTCTTTGTGACCCCATCAACACTGACCAGCTTAAACAGATCTAATACATTCTGTTACTGTATGCTATCATGATTTGTCTAAGACTGGAGAAGTAAACTTAAATACAACTTTAAAAATAGATGCAGCAGGGGGAGGGCAAAAAAAAAAAAAAAAAAAAAAAAAAAAAATAGATGCAGCTGTCTCCAAGAGGACAAGGTGGTAGAAATCATCTAACTGGATTGTGGTCATGGTTGTACAACTGCATAAATATACTAAAAGTCACTGAATTGCACACTTACCTATGAGTATACTTTTAAGGTTAGTAAATTACATGTCATTAAGCTGTTAATTCCTTCCCCAAAATTGCAGTCTTTACTCCTGCAGAGTTATTGTAAGAGAAGCTACAGAGAGTAATTTGCCTCTATTTTTCTAATAACATTTTATATTAAAGTCAAGATGTGCTAAAGCAGATCATGAGGTATCATGCTTACCTTTATTTATTGAAACACATTCACACTCCCAGGAATTAACTTTGACCCATTTGTCATCTCCTCTCACCAGGCCCCTGTGAAAATAGCCGTAATTTTCAAGCAGCTTAGAGTTCTCATTGATTCTGTTTTAAGAAAAAAGCTTGAAAATCCTAAGATGTCCCTTGAAAGTAAGTATTTGATTATAATGTAAGTAGAAAACCACCTATTTTTAAACATTGGAGTATTATATTAGAGCACACTGAAGTCTTACAGTCCATGTGATTAAAAATTTTCATAAAATTTATTTTATGCTGAATTCTGTCAGACTCCCAGACAATGCCTTATTGTTCACATTCTAATTATCCTCCTGATTCTTTTACTCTTTCTTCTTCTCAGCTTCACTTCTAAACTTATGGCCATTTCACAGAAAAAAGGATGGTAAAACTGAGCATTGTAAACTTTGATTATAAGGGACTCTCTGTGAGGTTTCCAGCATGTAACAAAACCTCCTTAGCAAATACTGTAGCCTCTGTTGCTCTGTTTGTCAAAATAATTGGTGTTTGATACTTTTGTTGTGTAGAGAGATCTGTCACTTCCCTATTGACACCTCTCCAGGAGCCTTCCCTGTTAAGTTTTTGTTTCCTTTGGACTAAACATGGAGCAACTGATATCTGAGCCAGGTGAAAAGTTAGGAAACCCTGTCTTAAAGGAATTTTTAAAGAAATAATTCCTTATAAAGGACAGTAGTTACATCGCATCATCTCTGGGCTTTAGCCTACTTTTTGTCAAAGTAGGTATCAAATAATTATAACAATAATTAATAATATTTACAGGGCAACATATTCTATTTTGTGGACATCTGTAGATTTAGAGTGAATATTGCTAGTATTAGTATTGTATTCTAATTTAGAAGAATCTTTCAATGAAGAATGCTGTTCACATATGTATACATTGGGAATTCAGCCAGTGATGAATTTGTTGATGGGTTTTTTTTTTCCTTCCATTCAGATGACAAGATTCTGCAGATCATTACAGAACTGATAAAAACAGAGAATCATAATTGAAACTTCACATCATGCTCAACTGCTTTCAAAATTAAGATGAAGATATGGATACACACACAAAAAAAGATGAAGATATGGTCATGAAATTATGTGAAAATGGACCATCACTCAAGTATTTCAATACTTAAATGTTGGTATACTAGCCCTAACTTAAAGGTGGTGGAAAAAGCACATACTTTAAAAATGTGTAATTTTCTAGTTCCTTTTTAATGATAATTATTTGCAGTGTATTTAACCACTACATTTACAATAAATTCTTTGGTATCATCCATGCTTTATTCATCATTATGTGCCTCTGGGCAAGGCCTGTGTCTGTAGCCTCTGTAACTTAGGGTCTTGATTCCTATGTATACATACACCTTATCCTCTACCAGTCCTTCTCACCTGGAGAGTTTAGACCTCCATGACCAGAAGAGAAAATGAGCTCCAAAACCAGTTGTAATTAAATTTCTGTGAAAAGGAACAACTTTAGAAGTCAGTTTAATATTTGATAACCAAATAAAAACTTACATAAGTATTAATAATAGATACTACCTGTTTACTACACATTAAGATGTACTGCTAGAGAACAGGCAGGAATGGCTACTGCTAGTGATAACCTTGGGATGGACAGCTTACACCATTTTCCTCACTCCTAAGCTTTGGTATCAATGCCCTTAAACCATTTTTTATACCCATAATTAAGTTAGTAAATCAGGAACTTTGAGATAGTAAACTATGCTTAAATATTTTTCAGGGGCTTCAGTTGTTTCACTGACTGAGAATCTTTTCAAACTCCATTTTGATTACAGAGAGGAATTTTCCCCTCATTTCCAGCCAAAATTGTTGAGGAACTTCAGAAATAGTCCTGTGTAGACCAAATGGCAGGAATTCTATCTGAAGGAAAAAAGATGAGAATAGGAATCTAGCCCCAAACTGCTTGATTCTCATAACAGGTATTCAGTATTTGTTGATTAATAAATAAAAGAATCTGTAACTTTCACTTTGCAGGTAGAAGTAAAAATACTACTTAGCAGCAATCTCTAATTTTAACTTTCTGCCTACAGTGTGATAATGGAATTGAGAGCAAAGAGTCGACTATGATTGCAGTTTGGGGTCACTAGCTAATGCCATTAACAGAACTAGAGATGTCAGAGATCAAAGAGCTAGTTTGGGTGCTAGAGGAAGTTCAGTTTGTGATATGGAGAGAGAAATTGCGGAGTCCTGCAGCAGAACTAATGCTTCCCACCACCTCACGTATGTAAGCTGGTGCCCAGATGGCTTTTATGTATTCAGTCATTTACTCCTCAGAACAACCCTGAGTAGGCAGTACATTGTCCCCACTGTTCAAATGAGGAAACTAAGGCACAAGTGAAATAACTTGCCCAGATCAAAGTGGCAGAGGTGCGATGGCTCTAGAACCATATGAAAATTTCTGAAATATAACAATATCATTATTCCTTTGAAATTGTCAAATAGTGGCATCAGGATTAGGGCCATCGGGTTAGAATCTTCCACAGAGATGTCATACTTAAAGGTGTGGGAGTGGAGATAAGCACCAAAGGAGAGAGCAGATAAAAGACAACTGAAATTAAAATCTTGCAGAATGCCCTATTTCAAAGTCTATTCACTCCTATCTCCTCAGCTGTTACTCCCACCCAGGCCATGATCTTTCACCTACGTCACTGTAGTAATCTCCAAACTATGCTCTCCCCTTCCTATTCCTCTGTAAACCATTCTTCTCTATTAAGAATGAGCTTTTTAATTTTTTTTTTTATTTTTCACATTTTAATTCCAGTATAGTTAACATACAGTGTTGTTTTAGTTTCAGGGATATACAATATAGTGACTCGACAGCTCTATACATTACTCAATGTTCATCATGACAAGTACACTCCTTAATCCCCATCACTTATTTCACCCCTTCCCTGACCCACCTCCCCTGTGGTAACCATCAGTTTGCTCTCTACAGTTAAGAATCTATTCTGCTTGGTCTCTTTTTTCCCTTGTCCATTTGTGTGGTTCCTTTAATTCCCCATGAGTGAAATCACATGGTATTTGTCTTTCTCTGAATTATTTCAGTCAGCATAATACCCTCTGGTTCCATCCATCTTGTTGCAAATGGCAAGATTTCATTCCTTTATAGCTGAGTAATACCCCTGAGTAATACCCCATTGTATACATCTATATTACATCTTTGTAAGAATGATCTTTTAAAATATGCCTATCGCTTAGATGATTTAAACCCTTTCTGGTCTCCCAGGGCCTTTAAAATATAAACTTCTAACCATGACCTACGAAGTTCTGTTCCTCACTACCCTCCAACTTCCTTTCCTCCTCTCCCAGATTTCTTACAGTGCCCCAGCTACACCAGGCTCCTTTTGAATCCTAGAAGATTCCAAGTGGCTTTTTAAACATTTGCACATGCTATTCTCTGCCATAAAGTACTGCTTGTGTTCTTTACCAGAGACCTTACCCTGCATCAATGCTGTCTCCACAGACCACCCTACTGATTTCCTCACTGACCAACCTCCCTGAAGTACATGTGCCCTTTTAATTATTATTACAACAGAGTACTTTTCTCAACATGTAACATCTGCTTTCTGACTTCTCCCACTAGACCATCTGCTGCACCACTGTTTTACTCACTAACGTAGACTGAGCACAGTCCCTGGTACATACGGGCATTCAGTCAATGTCTGCTGAATGAATGCATAATGTGTGAGGGAACGGAGAACAAGGAAGGAGTATATCAAATATGACTGCAGTTTCTTGTGGATGTCTGAGTTTCTGGAAGCAAGAGTATTGTCAACAAATGTTATGGACTAAGAAAGACTACAATATAAAGAGATCAACCTTTAGAGAGCCGATGAATTAAGGGTGACAAAGAAGGACACGGTCACAGGTCCCACAGCCACCCATACATTTGAAGATTGACTAGAACTCGCAGGACTCAGAGGCTATAGTTGATTATAGAGAAAGGATACACAACAGAATGAACAAGGGAAGACAACACATCACATAGAATCTGGAGGAATCTACACACAGGCTTCCTACACACGTACAGTCTTTCTGCCCAGAGAAGCCCAGTTGAGATGCAGTCCACAAGTATTTTCCTGGAGGCTTGTCATGTAGGCACAAAGACCAAAATCATAACTATCAAACTTCCAGACTCCCAGAAGGAAAGCAGGTATGAAGTGCCCCCAAGCAGGCAAAACAGTATTATCTGAAAAACATGGAACTTTTCAAAAGCCAAGTGGTCAGGCTCCAGCCAAGAGCCAACCCTGCAAGCAGGCCCTTCTCAAGATAGCAACCAGAGGTCTGCTACATAAACTCTCCTACACACACCCAAAGCCTAATTTTTAGAGAATGAATACAAACTAAAAGGTCGGTGCACCAGATGAAGAGTACTCTATAGAAGTGATGAGGAAACAAAACCTAAGAGGTTGAAGAATGAGATACTTTAGGATGGGAAGAGCTCCACTGACTTCTAGACAAAAGAGAGAGAGGTAGAGACACAGAGGGAGAAGCAGGCTCCACACAAGAAGCCCAATGTGGGACTCGATCCCGGGACCCCAGGATCACACCCTGAGCCAAAGGCAGATGCTTAAACGCTGAGCCACCCAGGAATCCCTGTGACTTCTAGACAAAATAGAAATAACCAGCGGACCATAAGAATAATATTAGCCTCAGGGGTGCTGACAATTAGTTTCAGCAATATTTTTTTGGACCAATCTCCCCAGGCAAGGGAAACAAAAGCTGAAACAAACAAATGAGATTACATCAAATGAAAAATCTTTTAAACAATGAAAGAAACCAATAACACAATAAAAAGACAACGTAATGAATGGAAGAAGATATTGGCAAATCATACATCTGATAAAGGGTTAGTATCCAAACAATAGACGTTTTTCTAGAAAACAGACATCCGGATGGCCAGCAGACTCATGAAAAGATGCTCAACATCACTAGTTACTGCAGAAGTGCAAGTCAAAACCACCACAAGGTATCACTTCACACCCATCAGATTGGCTATTATCAAACAGATAAAAAATAAGTGTTGGCAATGACATAGAGAAAAGGGAGTTGGGAGGGCAAGTGAAATAGGGGAAAGGGTTTAAGAGGTAAAAACTTATGGTTATAAATGTCAAGAAAATACAATGTAAAGCATACGGAATACAGTCAATAATTAAGATTTTATTTATTTGACAGAGAGCACAAGCAGGGGAAGGGCAAAGAAAGAGGGAGAAGCAGATTCCCCACTGAACAGGACCCTGGGATCATGACCTGAGCCAAAGGCAGACACTTACCCAACTGAGGCACCCACGCAGCCCATGTAACAACTTTGTACAGTGACAGATGGTAAAATACTTTTTTACAGGGTCATTTCATAATGTATAAAAATATCAAGTCACTAGGATAAACACCTGAAACTAGTAGGATATAGCATATTAATTATACTTCAATTAAAAAACTGTGCATGTATAGTCACAACAGCATGATTCACAAAAGCCAGAAAGTGTGAACAATTCATGTCTATCAGGCAGTGAATGAATTTTAAAAGTGTCAATATACTATATCCGTACAGTGGAATATAATTTGGCCATAAAAAGAAATAAGGTACTAAATGCATACTAAAACGTGGATGAACCATAGAAATAAGCTTAATGAAAGAAGCCAGTCACAAAAGACCACGTATCATATGATTCTATTTATACGAAATGCCCAGAATAGGCAAATTCATAAAAACAGAAATAACATTAGTGGTTTCCAGAGGCTGGGGTATAAAGGCGAATGGTGTTTCCTTCTGGGGAGATGAAAATGTTCCCAAATTAGATTGTGATGGTAGTTACACAACTCTGAAAACCACTGAATCATACACTTCAACAGGGTGAATTTGTAGGTTTTAGTCAATATGGTTTTTGCATTTATGTGTAATTTGTACCATTTTAAGGAAGAATAAGTAACAGTCATAAAGGATGAATTAAGGGTAGAAAAAAGGCAAGAAGATTGGTCAGAAAGGAACTACACTGCCATTCTTTCAATAAACACTTACTGAGCATTCAGTGCCAGGCACTGAACCATCAAGTGTTCAGCATATTTACTAAGCACTTCCATAGACTGTGGTAGGTCTTGGCCATAGAGCGGTAAAAAAAAACGGGGGGATGAAAATCTCTTCCTTCATGGATTCTGATAAAGGAAGACAGATGATAAACCAGTAAAATCAACAGCTTGTTGATTTTCAGATGATATGGACAGAGAAGAGATGGGAGTGCAGTGATGGAAAGTAGAGAGGAAGGGTTTCAGTTTTTTAGAGTGTGGTCAGGGAAGCCTTCCTGAGACAGTGACAGAGCAAAGCCCTGAAAAAGGTAAGGTAAGTAGCCATGATGATAGGGTTGATGAAAATTTCCAGTAGAGGAAACTTCTAGTGCAAGAAAATAAGCCAGTGGAGTGCAGGTTTGGGAGTGAAAATCTGGAGTCTCAGCCTTGCACTATTTATTCTCAAAAGAATCAAAGCCCAAAAAGTACACGTCAAACACCTAAAAGAATGAATTGGGTTTGAAAAGTAGAGGCAAAAGTTGAACAAGAACTAGGACATTAAGGAGAAGGCCATGGGACGCCTGGGTAGCTCAGAGGTTGAGCGTCTGTCTTCCGCTCAGGGCATGATCCTGGAGCTCCTGGATTGAGTCTCACATCGGGCTCCCTGCATGGAGCCTGCTTCTCCCTCTGCTTGTGTCTCTGCCTCTCTCTCTGCATCTCTCATGAATAAATAAAATCTTAAAAAAGAAGAAGAAGGCCAAAACCACTCAGAACAAGGAAAAGTTAGAATGAATTTACAAAATATTGTCAGAGAAGCATCTACCTCTGAGTGATCACAAAGTACTTTTGGTCTTCACCCACCAGTAGAATGTTATCCCATGACCAAGAATGAAGCCACATAATCCTACTCTGACAGTGCTGAGGGTGTCGATTGATTAAAGGAGCTCAGAGTCCACCTTAAATTTCCCACACAGCCAACAAGCAGGTGTTAACAAAAAAAAAAAAAAAAGTGTCACAGAAACTTTCTTCTTCCACAACTTCAATCTTCTGTTAACATTCCCAAAAGGAAAAGGTGAAGGGATACTCCTTATAGAACATTTAATGAAAAGAAGAGTACTGAAGGTCTATTAAAGAGGAGAGAATGGAAAGCGAAGAAGGTAAGCCTCCCATCTGACCCCAGCACCTAACTGGCTCACAGGTACTGCAAGGCGGCTTTACTCTCCTGTTCCTTCCAAGTCAATGCCTCCCACTCAGCTCCAGAGGGCGCGACTATTCTGACTTCTATCACCATCAGTTTTGCCTTTTAACTCCAGTGTTTTAAGTCTTCTTAGATATGGATGGAGTTAAGTATACTATCTTGCTATGTGTTTTCTAGCTGTCCTATCAGCTCTTGGTTCCTTTTCCCACTTATCCTGATCTCATTTGCATTAATCAAGTATTTTTCTTATTCCATGTATCTACTCTATTAACTTAAACTGTTTTATATTATTCTTTTAGTGATTACCCTAGAGTAGTGTAGTGCACTAAAATTCTACACTGCAATGTGGCAGCCACTAGCCACGTGTGGTTACTGAGCACTTGAATATGGCTAATGTGGCTAAGGAACTAATTTTTTTTTTAAGATTTTATTTATTCACGAGAGGCACACAGAGAGAGAGGCAGAGACACAGTCAGAGGGAGAAGCAGGCTCCATACAGGGAGCCCAACGTGGGACTCTATCCCAGGTCTCCAGGATCACGCCCTGGGCTGAAGGCGGGCTAAACTGCTGAGCCACCTGGGCTGCCCCTAAATTTTTTCTTTTATGTAATTTTAATTAATTTAAATATAAATAATTAATTTAAATGTAAATATAAATTAATTTAAATATTAAATTTAATTTAAATATAAATGACTAGAAGCTACTATACCAGATAGCACTGGTATAGATACTAAGTATGTGTCCTTGCCTTCCCACATTCTATCTTAAGCATTTACCACTTCCTGAACAACGCATGATTTATCAATATTACTAATCATGTCTATTTGCTGAATCTTGAGATGTTTCGACAACCTAAAAATCTTGTCGACCAGGGAGAGAGTGTACTTCCCACTGAAGCCAGTTCTTGGAGATAGAAAGGGGCTTAGCCAGCCTGGATCATGCCTTTCACATGCAAATAAACCAATCCAGAGTTTATACCAATGACCCTGTTTATCTAACTCTCACACATCAAGCCAAATGTCCTCTGTCCTAAACCATCCCAGGGGCCAGGTACCAGGCAACTGGAGACCACCGCTATAGCCCAAAGCCCCCTGGAATTATTCAAATGAGCCAACTCTTAAGCTGTTTACTTGGCTCTCCCTTGCCTTTCCCATGGAAACACCAATAAAGTTTCTGACCTAGGCTTTCCCCTCATGCCTGCTTCTGCCTCCTGATAGAATATTGGTGCTCCTCATGTGGTCTTGCACAGAATGATGTGTCCTTTTCTCTCAGGAAATGTAATAAATCGCCTCCCAACAGCCACACTGGACTCTGTGTGGTCACTCAGTTATCTTCATAAATTAAAGTCCCATTGTTGCAAATAAGACAATAACCACTTCAACAATTAACTTCATTTTACTCCCATTTTACTCTCTTCCTTTGTGTTAAATATGTTCTTACATATTTCACTTCTATATCCATTCTAAACACCAAAACATTATTATTACTATCGCAGGTATTTGTTATAGTAAAAATCTGCTAGCAATGAATTCCTTCAGCTTTTGGCTGATGTTTTAAACATCTTTATTTCACTCTCATTTTTTTCACCTTCATTTCTTTTAGTGATATCTTCACAAAATATAGAATTCTAGGTTTGCAATTTCTGCTTTTTCTTTCAGCACTTTAAAGATGCCATTCTACTGTACTTTGGCTTTCTTGAGTTCTACTAAAAAGTCAGCCATAAATCTTATTCTTGCTGTTTTGAAAGTTCCTATGTCTTTCACTTCCACCACACACATTCCTACTTTTATGATTTTTCTCTGGATTGTTGGACATCAGCAGTGTGCCTATGATGTGCTTAGTGTTGTTATTGTTGTTGTTTTAACACATATGCATCCTGCTTGAGGTTCACTGAGCTTTAGGAGTCTGTTAACTTTTTTTATTAGCTTTGGTAACTTCTCCAGCATCATCTCTGTAAGTACTGCCTCAGAATTATTCTCTCTCTCCTCTCCTTCTGGAACTCCAGTTTCATGTATATCAGTTTCTTTGTACACTACACATTATTTTATGTTCTGTGCTTCCCTCCTGCCATGATTTTTTTTATCTGGGATTCAGTTTGGATAGTTTCTATTGATCTGTCTTCAAGTTCACTAATCCTATCTTTTGTTATATTCCAATTACTGTTAAAGTCATTCAATGACTGTGATTTTAGAGATTTTTCAATTACAATATGATCATTTGATTATTTTTTATAGACTTCAATTGTTTGATAAAAACGATTTTTTAGGAGAGAGCACACAGCCAGACATGGAGGGGCAGAGGGCTTAGGGAGAGAATACCAAGCAGATTCCAGGCTGAGCAGGAAGCCTGACCCAGGGTGAGATCTCACAATCCTGAGATCATGACCTGAACTTAAAATAAGAGTTGGATGACTTAACTAACTGAGCCACTCAGGCACGCTGATAATTTTTTTAAAAATATATTTTATTTTTTATTCATGAGAGACACACAGAGAGAGGCAAAGACACAGGCAGAGGGAGAAGCAGGCTCCTCGAGGGGAGCCCAGTGTGGGACTCTATCCCAGAACTCTGGGACCACACCCTAAGGCAAGAGCAGATGCTCAACCACTGAGCCAACTAGGCATCACCCAATCAAATTCTTTTCTGCCCATTTCATCTTGCCCTCTGTTTTCCTTAACATACTTAAAATAATTATCTTTTTAAAAATTCTTTCTTTCTTTCTTTTTCTTTCTTTCTTTCTTTCTTTCTTTCTTTCTTTCTTTCTTTCTTTCTTTCTTTCTTTCTTTCTTTTCTTTTCTTTTCTTTCTTTCCTTCCTTCCTTCTTTCTTTCTTTCACGAGCATGAATGGGAGGAGGGGCAGAGGAAGAAGAAAGAGAGAATCTCAAGCAGACTCTATGCTGAGCACAGAGCTTGGCACAGGGCTCAATCTGATGACCCTGAGATCACAACCTGAGCCAAAATCAAGATTTGGATGCTTATTTAGTCATTTAGGCACCCCTATAATAATAATAGTAATCCTTGTCTACTAACTCAATGAACTAGTTTACCTGTAGATGAATCCATTCCTACAATCTCATGAAGTGTCTGGCTACAGAAAAACTGTGATGACATGCTGGGAAGAGGTGACTCCCCTGGGAGAATCATAATGAATTATCCAAATGAAAAAGAAGATGAATACACCAAGAAAGATGTGATCTTTCACTGGGACCTGGGCATGAGAAAAATGGAAGTATTTTTTGTCTAATAAAACAGGACCTGATAAGAAGTCTACTAGGGATGCAAGAATTTTAAACAAAAACAGATAAAGTGGGGTGCCTGGCTGGCACAGTTGGCAGAGCACAGAACTCTTGATCTTGGGATCATGAGTTCAAGCTCCACAGTGGGTACAGAAATTACTAAAATACATTAATTAAAAAAAAAAAAAAACAAACAGAGGAGGTATTTTCTGTTGACTCACACAAGAGGCACATTCCAGTGAAGAAATAGATCTCTGTCAAACCTGCCACTTGGACACCATAGAGACCAATCTAATTGTAAAGCTAGACTCACAGGTGAAGAAGACAACTTCACCAAAATGTCAGCCAGCCTTAAGACCTAGCTAAGTAAGTTTGCTTTAGTTTGGAGAAACTAAGTGAGACTAAGAAAAATAGGGCCAGGATAAGGGCAGGGCTTACAGGATGATAGCCTTAGAACTTCTAGAAGGGATGAAGACAGAGATTTTAAAATTAGGTTTGGGTAGCCTGAAGCTCAGGTTAAAAATCCCTGAGAACATACAGAAAAAGAGTTGCTCTATAATTGTGGTAGTAAGGAAGCTGCCTGACCAGTAAAATTCATTCTAGCATAGAGACATCACATGACTAGGATACTTGATCTGGGAACAACGAGACCAGGACAGAGTCAAACTAGCTATTAGTAGAACTTTAGCCTAGACTTTATAGAATAAGGCATCAGTGCTTCGTAAAAGCATCTGTTTCCAGGGATCAAGTATCAGTTTTTTGGATATTTTTTACCCCTTTACCAAGAATAGATGCTTGTAAAAGAGTCTAGCCTAGCCTTCAGAAAACAAGAGAGAAAAGAGCTAGGTAAGTGAGGCAGCTGTGGCCCAAACTGCAGTGCCCAGGCTGTATAAGAAGCCAAAGTCAGACAGGATCAGGGCTAGCTGTGCATGTCAACTCCCCATGTTTTTCTATCCTAACCCACTCTGGTAAACCCAAAAGTTGTACCGATTTTGACTTATAACCAGTCATATTAGAATAAAGAATTCTAAAACAAATAACTTGCACTCTTCCAAAATGCCAGAGAGAGGATAATTTATTTTTATCACCTACTTATTTTCTATGTAGAAGACAGAATTTGGAGACTGATGGAGATACGCACACACAATTTATATTTAATTGTACAATGGAATTACAAATTTGCTTCAAACCACCAGCTGCTGAGAGTTATTATAAGCAAGTCTTATTCAGCTTGGTTGTGGATGCCCTCTCTCCTCCCCACCTGGCTAACATCTCTGTTCATCCTAAATCCCTATGGACAAAGGGGAGTGGTAAGGGTGGGCAAGCCCAGCACCTTAGAGATAGAGGGGTCGGGAGGGGTTGGGGAAGGAGCTGAAATGTAGAGCAAAATGGGAAAAACTGAGCAATAGAAAGAAACCTAAGATTAGTTGGTTTCAAGAGACAAAAAGAGGAAAAAAAAAAGAAAGAAAAAGAAATCTGCTTAGGAAGGAAGGAATTACACTGGGTGGTGAGTGAAGAGAAACAATACTAGTAGGGCAATAGAGGAGGGGAAACACTCCATTTATAGAAAAGATGAGGTATCTGGGAACCTAAGTAGCTTTGCCCCTCTGCCTGTGGTTGCAGACTATACAAGTTTGTGCTAAGGCAGAGAGAAATTTTTCCTTTTCCATTTTATTTTTTTTAATATTTTATTTATTTATTCATGAGAGATACAGAGAGAGAGAGGCAGAGACACAGGCAGAGGGAGAAGCAGGCTCCACGCAGGGAGTCCGACACAGGACTCGATCCCCGGTCTCCAGGATCACGCCCCGGGCTGAAGGCGGCGCTAAACCACTAGGCCACTAGGGCTGCCCTTCTTTTCCATTTTAACATTAGCATCCTAACATTTCTAAGTAAATGCCAACAAACTAGACATCCCAAAGGGAATTAACGTCTGACTGCCAAACTGCAGAAAAATCACTTTGGAGCAAGGGATGTAGGTCATTGTATATAAAACCTCTTGGAATGCCTAAGTACAGAATGCTATGTGCATTTGTTGGAAAACTCTGTAGCTAGTAAAAAATCATGATTTTGAAGGATATTTAGTGATTTGGGGAAAATGCCATGATACAACGTTAAATGAGATAAAGGAGATGGGGCAGAAACAATATAATACATAGGCTACACTGTTTCCTCTTTCTGCACATACAAGGAGACTGTATTCCCAGTCCCCATTAGGTTAGGATCCTGTGATTGTATTTCTCCCCAGTGGGAATGTGAGTAAAAATGTGTCACATTCTAGTCTAAGTCAGTAAAGAACCACTCTGCAAGTTTACCTAGTTACCTCTCCTATACATGTGGCTGAAAGCACACAACTCCAAAGATGGTGATTTTCAAACTAGAAGCAGTTCTGATCTTTAACTCACTGCTGAAAAAAAGCTGAGCAGAACAGCCTGACCTGCAAAGACTGGGTTGAAAGCAAGGAACTCAACTTTGTTGCATTCTGCCATTAAAATTAGCCAATGAAGGGGCAGCCCTGGTGGTTCAGTGGTTTAGTGCCACCTTCAGCCCGGGGCCTGATCCTGGAGACCTGGGATCGAGTCCCACGTCGGGCTCCCTGCATGGAGCCTGCTTCTCCCTTTGCCTAGGTCTTTCCCTCTCTCTCTGTGTATCTCTCATGAACAAATAAATAAAATCTTTAAAATAAAAAATAAATAAAAATAAAATTAGTCAATGAAGACACTAGAGAACAGAAGTCCATACATGAAAAGCCTAATTTTGTCAATAAGAAGTATATATAGGGGTGCCTGGCTGGCTCAGTCAGAAGAGCATACAACTCTTGGTCTTGGGGTCATGAGTTCAAGTTTCACATAGGGTATAGAGATCACTAAAAATAAACTTTTTCTAAAAGTATATATAAAAACATACATATATATGCACTCCATGTATGGGCTTAAATATACACATAGGTCCCAAAAGAGTACATACCATAATATTAATGTTTCTTCTTATGAAAATATTAAAATTCTCTATTCAATATAAAAAAATTCTAATTTGGGGGCTTCTAGGTGGCTCAGTCAGTTGACTGACTCTTAATTTCGGCTCAGATCATGATCTCAGGGTCCTGGGATGGAGCCCCCAAGTCTGGCACTGTGCTCAGCAGGGAGTCTGCCTGAAGATTCTCTCTCTTCCTCTGCCCCTCCCCTTGCTCACCCTTTCTCACATTCTCATAACTCAATCAATCAATTAATCAATTTTTTCTGATTGTAACAAATGGATTTTCTAATCAGAAATATACAATAAATGTCATTAATGAAAAAGTAAATGGGCTAGGCTTGGGGCATATACTGAATGAACACTGGTTGACAAAATGTATTCTTTTATTTTTTTGACAAAATGTATTCCTAAAGTATTCTGATTGCCGTATTGGAGCAAGGGGTGCAATGATTGTCATCGCTCTTCCCAGAAGGCCTACATATTTTGGAGTGATTGTACATCACCAAAATAAGTCAGGGAATTTCTCTGAATGTTTTACTTTGGTGAAAATAATTTTCACAGTTCCCTGTTAAACTTGTAGTGTGCATGGTAACAAAAATACAGGAGAGCACAATGTCTGGAACAAAACAGATGCCTCATGAGTGGTTCACACATATATTCCTCCAAGCTGAAAAAGAAACAGCAGATATGATAATAATACAGAAATGTGTGTTATGAAGCTTAGGAAAACTGAGCATTTGTCTGCATCTCCCAAGTACTAGGAAACGCCGTTCCTGAAGGACACAATTTTAGCATCCAGACTTGCCACTTGGGAAGAAAAACATCCAGCCACTCCATACATTCATTTCCAATCCACATAGCTGAACACACTTAGAGAGTGGATCCTGCCTCTCAACAGGGCAACCTCACCTGCTCCTTGGTAAGAGTTTTTGTTAACTGCAGACCCTGGGTACCTTTTCTCATAAATTCTAAGAAACATGACTAGGCCCTCAACAGCTGCCCTGTTTTGATTTGCACCCTGTGATCTGACATTCAAGCAGGTGCATTACATATCGTGCCATGCAGCCTTTCCTTTTGTTGTTTTCAATAGGACCAGCTCTGCTTTACATTTGGGACAGGGGGTTATTTTACCACAGTCTGAAGATACTATTGGCTGCCCTCTTTGTTTTCTGTGTGGTAGTGAAAGAAAAGACATGCTAGACCTCCGTCTTACAGAGAAGGCTGAAGTCTTTTTAACAGAGGATGCCCCACTGGGCATAAAAAGAACTTTCTGCAAACTGCAGCCACATCATTTCAAATAATAAAAGCAACAACAACAAACTTAGAGATGTATGAGCATTTTCTTTCATTTAGTTGGGAAAAATTCATTGTATACAATGAGCCTACTTCATCCCCACTTTGCATATCACCTCAAGAGAACTACTTTAGGAGAATTCAACTATCATAATCTCAACATTTGTAGGAGTCCCTCCCCAGAAGAAAATACTGCTCCCCGAACAATGACCTATCAACATAAGCAATATTATGCGAAATCTCAATCAGGGAATGGATTTGCACAATGTTAAAAGAAAAAGACCTATTTTTACTTGTGAACACAAGCAGTATAGACGAATTGCTCTCCAGAGAGGCATCCCTAACCATCCAATTTAAAGTACCCCTAATTGGGCAGCCCCCATGGCCCAGCGGTTTGGCACCACCTTCAGCCCGGGATATGATCCTGGAGACCCCGGATCAAGTTCCACATGGGCTCCCTGCATGGAGCCTGCTTCTCCCTCTGCCTGTGTCTCTGCCTCTCTCTCTCTCTGTGTCTGTCATGAATAAATAAATAAAATCTTAAAAAAAAAAAGTACCCCTAATTCACACTCTAGGCCAGCTCACTGAAATCTCTGTGCAGAACTTACTATGGATGGTCTGATAACGTTTATAATTTGTTTACCATTCTATGTTCAGCCTCCCCCCTCCCCATTCTATGCATGCAGGGGCCATGTGTGTCCTCTCCACTGCTGCAAATCACTGAGCACTGGCCAGGCACTTAGTAGACACTTGCTAAATATTGGCTATGGGAGAGAGCAGAGACAGACAACTACAGCATTTAGGTACAGTTATATTCTAGTAACAGGAGACCTTTTTTTAAAGCTTCCATTACTGGTTTGTCTTAGATCAACTACTTCCTTTGAAATACATGTTCATACCAGGAACGGGAGGTGGAAAGAAAGCTGAACTTTAAGATTTTTTTTTTTTTTGAGAGAGAGACAGAGGGAGAGCATGAGCACAAAAGAAGTGGAGAGGGAGAGAGAGAAGGAGAAACTCAAGCAGACTCCCCATGCCTTGAGATCAGGACCGGAGCCAAAATCAAGAGTCAAATGCTTAACTGACTGAGCCACCCAGGTGCCCTGACAGCTGAACCTTTGAACAGCCTGTCATTTATTACTGAAGTTCAAAGCCACTAGCTTCCCTCACTCTTCAGGCCAGCCTGCTTCGTGAGACCTCTGCACTCCCAGCAAGGCTGCCGGGCAACCAAACTGGCCCTCTCTAGACAATGGAAACCTTATCCAGCACCAGTGCTCCCTGCAAGAAACTAAGTCAACTGTCAGTTTCTCATGTAATCATTTACCAAGAGTTGGCTGGTTCTGAGAAATGCAACAGAGTCTGTGGTCATCACACTCCAAACGGCTTCACGCGTCCTTTAGCCTCGAAGCTTTATTTCTTTTCCCCACTCCCAATTCTAGCTCCACTTGTAACTCCTGGTGCATACTAGGGGCAGGGAAGTCAGCCCGCCTTGCTCAACTAGACGATGGAGCCTCCAAGGTTTATCACAAGAAAGTTCAACCAGTTCTGACTCTGTGGGTTCCTCCATCTTCTGAGAACTCTACCCCTCAGCTTTTCTCTTTTCTAAGCAGTGGCTCAAGGGTGGACTCAAAGCCATTTCTTGGTTCTCCCTTAGCATTTAAAAAACACGGAACAGCACAGGGATGAATGTCCAGACCAGAATCACAGACTTGGGTTTAAGTCCCAGTTTTCCACTAGCTATGTATCTTCAGGCAAGCTTATCCTTGCTAAAGATGCTCTCATTCATAAAATGGGGACAGTAACTTTCAACCAAACAGTTGAGGTGATGATTAAATAATACACTAAATACAAGTGCAACATAACAAAGCATAAGAAGTCAGTGAATGCTAGCACTAACAAGGTCCTATGGGATCCGGCCCCATTACCTCTCTGACATCATCAGCTGCTCTCCTTTTCACTCCTATTCCTGCCACACTGACCTCCTTGCTGTTCTCCGTATGTTCCATAGACCTACTCATGCCTCAGGGCCTTTGTATTGCTATGTTCTCTGGCTAGGATGCTTTCCCTTCAGATGCCCATGGGGCCAACTCCCCCACCTCCTAGAATTCTCTGCCCAAATCCTCCTGGTGGGCTTTATCTGACCAATATATTAAGTAACACAACCTGCCTGTGGCACTCCTAGAACCCCAGTCCCTCTATAGTTTGTCTCCTTGCACTGCCATCCCATAGAAGTTCCAGGAATACAGGGATGTATGTTCTGTTCACCGATATAACTCAACTTCCAAAACAACAGTCTCACTTATGAAGTGACACAACTTTGCTCCCAGAGTCCCAGACCCTGTTCTATTCTATCCACTCTTCCTGATGTCCACATGTAATAGTAATTACCATTTTTCAGGATTCACCTGGGTTTCCTGTTTTCTAACTTTTAGGCCACCTGCATATGAAAAAAAAACGCTATTTTGGGCAGCCCTGGTAGTGCAGCGGTTTAGCGCCGCCTGCAGCCTGGGGTGTGATCCTGGAGACCCAGGATCGAGTCTCACGTCGGGCTTCCTGCATGGAGCCTGTTTCTCCCTCTGCCTGTGTCTCTGCCCCTCTCTGTGTCTCTATGAATAAATAAAATCTTAAAAAAAAAGCTATTTTTATTTATTATTTTATTAATTTTTAAGATTTTATTTATTTATTCATGAGACACACACACACACAGAGGCAGAGACATAGGCAGAGAGAGAAGCAGGCTTCATGCAGGGAGCCTGATGTAGGACTCGATCCTGGGACTCCAGGATCATGCCCTGGGCCGAAGACAGACACTCAACAGCTGAGCCACCCAGGCGTCCCTATTTTTTTTTTTAAGATTTTATTTATTTATTCAAGAGAAACACAGACAAAGAGGCAGAGACATAGGCAGAGAGAGAGGCAGGCTCTCTTCAGGGAGCCTGATGTGCACTCAATCCTGGGACTCCCAGATCACGCCCTGAGCCAAAGGCAGATGCTCAACCACTGAGCCACCTAGGTGTCCCTAAAAATGCTGTTTAAAAAGAGGTAACACATACAACTAGTTCAAAATTCAAAAGGTCAATGAAGGTATACAGTAGGAAGTCCCTCTCTATTTCTGTCTCCCAGTCCTTCTCCCCAAAGGCAACCTATGCTACCAGTATCTTTCCAGGAAGATTCTATGCATATATAAGGATATGTGTAAATTCCTTTTTTTTCCCCACAGTGACCACATATTTGACATACTGCCTTGCACCTTGGTTTATTTTATTAAGCATTCCATTTTGAAAATCCTTCTGCATCAGTCCATAAACATCTGCCTCATTCTTTTTAGTGGCCACATAATATTCTGTGTTTTTTTAAAAGGTTTTATTTATTCATGATAGACATAGAGAGAGAGGAAGAGACACAGGCAGAGGGAGAAGCAGGCTCCGTGCAGGGAGCCTGATGCGGGACTTGATCCCAGGACTGCAGGATCGTGCCCTGAGCCAAAGGCAGGCGCCGAACCGCTGAGCCACCCAGGGATCCCCAATATTCTGTGTTTTTAGATGTCCTTTATTGAAGACAATGTTTTGCTTTTAGTACACTGTGATAAATACCCTTTTATAAAGTAATTTTGCAGCGATATAGAATAATCATCCAGGGATAGAAATGCTGAGTTAAAGATTATGTTCATTTTAAATGTCTGCAAATCTTGCCAAATTATCTTCCAAAATGGCTGTACCCATTTATACTGTCACCAAAAACATACAAGGCCTATTTTCCTGTATCCTCTTATCAAAGTATGGACTTTTATCAATCAGATTGCGTACAAGATATCTCATAATAGTTTGTTTGCATTTTTCTTGTTTTGAGGGAATTATTATGAGGACTGTCCCCTCCTCTGATCTACATGGGTAATTCTATCATCTATGGGGAAAGCAACAAAGAGAGCATAAGGCTATCATCATCGTTTGAAGAAATTCTTTCAAGACTCACTGGAACAAGTCACTTAGTCTTCCATATTTCAAAAGAGCGAGGGGAGCTTGAACTGGCTTCAAACATAATGTTACTGTGCTTACTCCTCTTTGACTTTTTTTTTAATTTCCCATTTTCACCATTTTTAAAAGATTTTTATTCTTATTTATTCATGAGAGACACAGAGAAATAGAGAGGCAGAGAATAGGCAGAGGGAGAAGCAGGTTCCAAGCAGGGAGCCTAATGCGGGACTTGATCCGGGGACTCTAGGATCATGCCCTGAGCCAAAGGCAGATGCTCAACCGCTGAGCCACCCAGGCGTCCCCTCTGAGTTCTTCTTAATGTCCAATTATGATCACATATATATGTCAATTAGCAAAATTATGGCAAGTACTAGTTCAGCCACCCTGGATGCAGAAAGATACACATCCTAGCTACAGAAAAACACAACTAGAGCAGTTGCTAACTCATACTGAGCGCTATGTGCATACAATGTATGCCTTATTTAACCCTCACAATGATTTTATAGGATACTTTTATTATCCCATTTTTTTAACAGCTAGGGAAACTGAGAAATAAGAAGGTTGAATAACTTGCCCAAGTTTTCAGGGCTTGTGTGCTGTATAGCTGGTATTCGAATCCAGGAGGTGACTCTGGAGCCAAAGCTCTTGACCACTACTAGATCATACCACCTGTGCCAAGTGGGTGTGAGTCGGGAGAAAAAGCACATGGATGCATGAGAGAAGAACAATGCCTTTGAGTGTGTGCGCTGAACTCTTGCTGAACTGGCAAATGGCAAAGGAGCAGAGGCAGGTAACCAAGAAATGGCCTTTTCTCTGGGTGCCGACAGTAGTGGACATTTAGATGTGCAAGGCTTTAAAAACTGTGTTGAAACTTCCTGCTCTTTACTAAATACCAGAAAAAAAACTTGTCTGACTTCAAGTACCTTTTTTTTTAAAGATTTATTTATTTATTTTTATGATAGACACACACACAGAGAGAGAGAGAGAGAGAGAGAGAGAAAGAGGCAGAGACACAGGAGGAGGGAGAAAGGCTCCATGCCGGGAGCCCGACGTGGGAGCCCGACGTGGGAGCCGGACGTGGGAGCCCGACGTGGGAGCCGGACGTGGGAGCCCGACGTGGGAGCCCGACGTGGGAGCCCGACGTGGGAGCCCGACGTGGGAGCCCGATCCGGGACCGATCCGGGGACTCCAGGACCGCGCCCTGGGCCAAAGGCAGGCGCCAAACCGCTGAGCCACCCAGGGATCCCCTGACTTCAAGTATCTTAAATACTTCTCAATTGGGACACTTAAATACATTAACAGAAAATGATAGCTGCAAGTAAATATAATTTTTAGTGACAGATATCAATTCTAGGGACTTAAAAGTGAGCTTAAGAATCATTTGAGGTGCTAACAAAACTGTCCACATGTAAGTGACAAGCCCACCTCCACTGCAGTCCAAGAGCTAGGGCAGGGTAGTATGGGGGCTTGTGGCTGAAGCTGGAGTGCCACACTGGAAAAAAATCAAAACAATAAGATAACTTATCCATCCTGAAGATTTCAAAAAACACATCTGAAAGTTCACAGGGTCAAATCATGATTAAGCAGCTTTCATTAAAGAAGCCTGGGTTTAATTAGGTTCTACAACTTTAAGGTATTTTACATTTATCTAGTGCCTTACAGGTGCATTGCACGCAAGTCTCAGATTGGAAAAGAGAAATTTTAAAAACCCTTCATAGGGAAAATAAAGAGCACTGCACCGTATTTTTCATACCACAATTACTTCACCCAAATGACCTCCAGTCTTATCCCCTACTACAATCCATTTTCCACACATCAACCAGAACAATATTTTAAAACAAAAGACAGATTCTCTCTCTTTGGTAAGACCTCTTCAATGGCTTAGGGTAAGTTCTAAACATTTAATGTACCTACAAGGCACTGTAAGGTCCCATGCAATATTTGAGACATACTCATGCTAAAATTTATCTGACACTTCAGTTTAACTGGGTGTCCTGTATTTTGTTTGTCAAGCCTACACTCAGGAGATCCTCTACCATAATAATTTTTTTAAATGTGGCAAGTGGTTCTTTGTTTCCCCCAATACAGGGTCAGCTCTGCCAGGGAAGGACCCATGCAGCTTTTCTTAAGATTTTTTTTTTTTTTTTTAAGTAAGCTCTACATCTCACCTGGAGCTGGAACTAACAACCCCCAGGATCAAGAGTCTTATGTTCTATGGACTGAGCCAGCCAGGCACCCCAGGACCTATGCTGCCTTGATCACTGTCTCGTATCGGGCATGGCAGATATTCCACAAATATAGAGAAGTAGAGCTATCTGAACAGAGCCCAGGCACCCTTGGTTGGGAGTTAACTCTACAGACACTAGCCTCACATCCACAAGTGAATAAAATGATCATCTTACTTTTTCAGAGTATCTCCAGGGTGATAATATTGACTTCTCAACAAAGGCTTTAAGGTAACCCCCCACGTTTCATATTAAGGACTTTGAGCTTTCAACATATTTCATTTGACCTTAAGGCAAATATTAATAAATGAGGTACAGAGACTCAGAGAAGGTGAACAGCTAGCCCATGATGACCAATGAATGGGAATAGCAATTCTGACCCTAGGAGGGACTTTGTGCTCTTTCCACTGTACCCCATGGCCATCTGGGCTGATAAGAATCAGAATTCCTACGTCCTTCCTCCTCATCCAGAAAGCTTCTCAAGGAAAAACTCTGACATCTGACCACTCTGCACAGGTTTCACTGCTCATCCCATAATGGTTCCCCCACAACAGCTTGAGAGGAGACAGCAAGTTTTGGCACCTGTATTTTGAACGACAGGTGGTTCTCAGCTTATCAAGTTACAAATGACGCTATTTAGGTCTAGAGACTAAAGACTTTGCTCAGGGTTACAGGGAAACAGGAATAAAACTGACCAGAACCACAAATCCTTCTGTCTCTTTTCTGCATCCCTAAGAAACAACACCCCACACCCAACTAAATTTCTGACATTTGTCAGATTTCTTCTTACATGAGGTGGGAATGGCTGAAGCTGCTCTTGGGACGCCTAGCAGCCTCACCTGGAGTACATCTGGAACGTTCATCAGGCTGAGGGGTCTGTGGGTTTCCTGCCACTGAGACCCCCCCAGAAGGCTGACCAGATGCTACTGTGCCCCTTTTCCCAAGAGCTGGGGCCCCTTAGGGAGACTGACTTCAGGCTTAGGACTCCAGCCTCTCCCAGGACAGGACGCTAGGTTCTAAACCATCAGTGCCCTGAGGAAACTGCCACGTTCAGCCCCCAGCCCCGTCTCTCCCGCCTGGTCGCCTCCAGCTCCAGCTCCACTTTTGTGCGCTTCTGAAGGTGCAGACCCCCCGAGAGCAGGGAATAATAACCAGGGAAGGTGGAGCCGCCAGGGGCAGAGGGCTGGGAGCTAACACCTTAACGGAAGAGGCCGCGAGGAATTCGATCAGGCTAGCAATGCAACCCTCGAACTACGTCACGTCCTTAACCGCTCCAGCTCCCGGGGTTGGGGAGGCAGGTGTGCAGCAAGCGCTGCGGGAGTGCGGACGCGCTCCTGACGTTCGCGGGGTGGGGTGGGGGTGGGGGTGGGGGGTGGGGGTCTTCGGCCTGGTTTCGAGCACGAGTGCCTGCCTGGCGGCTGGACTAGCCCCAGACACGCAGCGCAGAAGAACCTGTGGTGGCTCTGCTCCCCGAAACCAGCGCGGGGAGGGAGGGGTACCGGACCCTGGGGGCCTGCCTAAAACCATACAAACGCAGTGGAATGAGATTGCTCGGCCTGCTGGCTCAGCGGTTTAGCGCCGCCGTCCGCCCAGGGCGTGATCCTGGAGACCCGGGATCGAGTCCCACGTCGGGCTCCCTGCGTGGAGCCTGCTTCTCCCTCTGCCTGGGTCTCTGTGTGTCTCTCATGAATAAACAAAATCTTAAAAAAGAATTCTCTCTCCCCGTTCTTCTGCCCCTTCTCCCCACACTTGCACTTTCTCTCTAAATAAATATTAACTGATCTATAAAAAAAATAGAATTATTGCCTCGGAGGGTCACCAAGGAAAACCTCCCGCGCCGACAGATTTCTGGTTGGAAACTGACCTTGAATTACGGATTATGTGGGCCTGAGGGGCGGCCGGGGCCGGGAGGCGGCGGCCACGACGGCATCTCTCTCGGGGGGAGGGGAGGGGCTCGCTCCGCCCGGCCGCCGCCCCACCCTCACCCCACCCACCCCACCCCCACCCCGCGGCGCGCGCAGCTCCCGCCGCCTCGCCCGCTGCGTTACCCGGGTAACGCGGGACGCGCGCGGAACCCGCGGGGCAGAGGGGCGAGCTGGGCCGGGCGGGGCTCCGCCTCTCCCTTGCCAGCGGCGCGGGCTACCGGCTG
>NW_023331533.1:0-58018 GCF_011100685.1 Canis lupus familiaris
TGCATTGTTAAACTGCGTCTCAGAGGCCTCTGGCAAAAAGTCTCTGGTGAGACGTGGGAAACTCAATCTGCAGGCAGTGTGTGAAAACTGTGATGGACTGAGGGTGAGCTCAACTCTCAGCAGTAAGATGATTTTGGACAAGGCGTTCAAGCTACCTTCTCAACATATGGAAACTGTTTTTTTTGTAAGTTAGTAGCACAGATCTACCCAGGAAATTACTGGAAATCGCTGGATTGGAGCTTGGAGGCACTAGTCTTGTGTGCCGGGGAGATTCCGTACCTCTACAACACTTCGGTGAAGCAGCGAGCCTAGGCGTTTTGGACGCGAAAGGTAGCTGCAGGCAGGAGGTAGGGGTACAGGCCATAAGCTAAAGCTCTCAGAAGTGGGTATGCATGGGAGGCAGATGTTGCTACCCAGATAGGAAAGGGGAGTGGGACCTAGCTACATCGGATTGAGAAGACTGTGGAAATCGCGTATTCAACTCAGAGACCACCGTGGGTTCAGGGCACAACCCCGATGTTCCACTTTAGTTTGCTTTTATCCAAACATTTCCCTGCCACTTAACATGGAGGACGTTAGCGCTCCTTCTACAGGCAAGCAGGATGCGGGAGGTTGTTGCCCCTCCTTAGCTCTCACAGGGAAGCATGCTTGAAAGCCAGCTGTCAACTAGCTGCATTTCTTATGGCAGGGTGAAGGTTAGCAGTATCTGAGACAGGAGGTTCCCAGATTACCCACTATACGCCCTGGAGGACAACCTCAAGGTCTGCATGTTAACTTGCGTCTCAAGCCTCTGGCCAACGTCTCTGCGTGAGATGTGCGAAAATCAATCTGCAGGCAGTGGGAACTGTGAGGGACGAGGGTGAGCTCAAACTCTCAGAAGTAAAGATGTTTTGGGACCAAGGCGTTCAACTACCTACTACGTAGGAAAACGTAGATGTAGCACCAGTCTACCAAGGAATTATAGGAAACGCTTGATTGAGCTTGGAGGCATCGTCTGTGTGACGGGAGATTCCAGTTACCTCTCCCAACACTTGCCCGTCAAGCAGCGAGCCTAGGCCTTTTGGAAGCGAAAGGTAGTGCAGGCAGGAGGTCGGTTAAGGCATGAGATCAAGTCTCAGGAAGGGTGTATGCAGGGAGGGCAGTGTCTGCACCCACTCGGACTGGGAGTTGGAACCAGCTACACTCCTATTGAAGAAGGATGTTGGAAAGCGCTGTATTAAATCAGATACACGGCGCGTTCAGGCCCAATGCTTACACCATGCTTTCCCAAACCTAGTCCCAGCCCACTAACAAAGGAGGTTAGCAGGTACGTCACAGTCAGGCAGGATGCGGGAGGGTTCTGCCGTCCTCAGCTCTCACAGGGAAGCATGCCTGGGAAGCCAGCTCCATAGCTGCATTTTAGGACAGTGTGAAGGGTAGCAGAGTATTCTGAGTAAGGAGTGCCCAGCTTACCACTCTACTGCACCTGGAGATACCGTCCAGGTCTGCCATTGTACCTTGCGGTCTCAGAGGCCTCTGGACAAAAGGTACTCTGTGAAACGGGGAACTCATGTGCAGCAGTGTGGAAATGTGAGGGACGAGGGTGAGCTCAACTATCAGCAGTAGATGATTTTGGGACCAGGCGTCAGACTTAGCTCTCACATATGGAACTGAGTATGTAGCACCAGTCTACCCCAGGAATACTGGGAAATATGGATGGATGAGTTGAGGCACAGTCTTGTGTGCCGGCAGATTCCAGTTACCTCTCCCAACACTTCGGTGAAGCAGCGAGCCTAGGCCTTAGGAAGCGAAAGGTAGCTGCAGGCAGGAGGTAGGGTTACAGGCCATAAGCTCAACTCTCAGAAGTGGGTATGCATGGGAGGCAGAAGTCTGCTACCCAACATAGGACATGCGAGTGGGAACCTAGCTTACACTTGATGAAGAAGGACTTGGAAATGTTGTTTCAACTTCAGATACAAGTGTGTTCAGGACACACAACTATTCCAATGCCTTTTCTCACAACCTTTCCCCTGCCACTAAACATGATGGACGTTAGCAAGCTCCTTCTACAGTCAGCAGGATGCGGGAGGGGTTGTGCCCTCGTCCTTAGCTCTCACAGGGAAGCATGCCTTGAAGCCAGCTGTCACTAGCTGCATTCTTATGGCAGGGTGAAGGTAGCAGTATTCTGAGACAGGAGGTTCCCAGATTACCACTCTACTGCACCTGGAGATACCCTCCAGGTCTGCATTGTTAACTTGCGTCTCATAGCCTCTGGCAAACGTCTCTGGTGAAGACGTGCGAACTCACTCTGCAGGCAGTGTGGAACTGTGAGGGACTGAGGGTGAGCTCAACTCTCAAAAGTAAGATGATTTTGGACAAGGCGTTCAAGCTACCTTCTCACATATGGAACTTAGTAGGTAGCACCAGTCTACCCCAGGAATTACTAGGAAATCGCTGGATTGAGCTTGGAGGCAGCTCGTTCTTGGTGTGCCGGGAGATTCAGTTACCTTCCAAACACTTCGGGGGATGGGAAGCAGCGAGCCTAGGCATTAGGAAGCGAAAGGTAGCTGCCGGCAGGGGTAGGGTTACAGGCATAAGCTCAACGCTCAGAAGTGGGTATGCATGGGAGGCGAGTCTGATAACCCACTAGGAAAACATGCGAGAGTGGGAAACCCTAGCTACACTCTGATGAAGAAGGACTTTGGGAAATCGCTGTATTCAGACTCAGATAACCCGTGGGTTAGTCACAAAACGATACACATGCTTTTTACTCACAAACTTTTACCTGCCCACTAACATGAGGACGTTAGCAGCTCCTTCTAAGTCAAGCAGGATGCGGGAGGTGTGCCGCTCTTACGCTCGACAGGGAAGAATGCCTTGAAGACAGCTGTCAACTAGCTGCATTTCTTATGGCAGGTGAAGGTAGCAGTATTTCTGAGACAGGAGGTTCCCAGATGACCACTCTACGCCCTGGAGATACCCTCCAGGTCTGCATTGTGGTTACCTTGGTATCATAGCCTTGGCAAACGTCTCGGTGAAGTGTGCGAAACTCACTTGGGCAGTGTGGAAACGTGAGGACTGAGGGTGAGCTCAATCTCAAAAGTAAGATGATTTTGAGACAAGGCGTTTCAGCTAACTTCTCACATATGGAACTTAGTTGTACACCAGTCTACCAGGATTACGAGGAAATCGATGTATTGAGCTTGGAGGCGTCGTCTGTGGACCGGGAAGCTTCAAGGTTACCTTCTCCCAAACACTTGCGTCAAGCAGCGAGCTAGCCTTTTGGGAAAGCGAAAGGTAGCGGCAGCAGGAGTTAGGTTACAGGGCCATGAGCTCAAGTCTCAGAAGTGGGTATGCATGGGAGGCAGATGTCTTGCCCCCCACTCGGACTTGGGAGTTGGAACCCAGCTACACTAAATGAAGAAGGAGGGGAAAATCGCTGTATTCAACTTCAGATACACGGGAGTTCAGCCCCAAATGCTTACACATGATTTTCCCACAACCTATCCAGCCACTAACATAAGGACGTAGCAGTAGTTACCGCCAGCAGGATGCGGGAGGGTTGTGCCCTGTCCTTAGCTCTCACAGGGAAGCATGCCTTGAAGCCAGCTGTCACAGCTGCATTCTTATGGCAGGGTGAAGGTAGCAGTATTCTGAGACAGGAGGTTCCCAGATTACCACTCTACCTGCACCTGGAGATACCCTCCAGTCCTGCATTGTTAACATTGCGTCTCAGAGCCCTGGCAAACGTCTCTGGTGAAGACGTGCGAAACTCACTCTGCAGGCAGTGTGGAACTGTGAGGGACTGAGGGTGAGCTCAACTCTCCGAAGTAAGATGATTTTGGACAAGGCGTTCAGCTACCTTCTCACATATGAACTTAGTATGTAGCACCAGTCTACCCCAGGAATTACTGGGAAATCGCTGGATTGAAGCTTGGAGGCACTAGTCTTGTGTGCCGCAGATTCCAGTTACCTCTCCCAACACTTCGGGCAAGCAGCGAGCCTAGGCCTTTGGAAGCGAAAGGTAGCTGCAGGCAGGAGGTAGGGTTACAGGCCATAAGCTCAACTCTCAGAAGTGGGTATGCATGGGAGGGCAGATGTCTGCTACCCACTCGGACATGCGAGTGGGAACCTAGCTACACTCTGATGAAGAAGGACTGTTGGAAATCGCTGTATTCAACTCAGATACACGTGGGTTCAGGCACAACGATTCCACATGCTTTTCTCACAACCTTTCCCTGCCACTAACATGAGGACGTTAGCAGCTCCTTCTACAGGCAAGCAGGATGCGGGAGGGTTGTGCCCTGTCCTTAGCTCTCACAGGGAAGCATGTCCTTGAAGCCAGCTGGTCAACTAGCTGCATTCTTATGGCAGGGTGAAGGTAGCAGTATTCCTGAGACAGGAGGTTCCCAGATTACCACTCTACTGCACCTGGAGATACCCTCCAGGTCTGCATTGTTAACTTGCGTCTCAGAAGCCTCTGGCAAACGTCTCTGGTGAAGACGTGCGAAACTCACTCTGCAGGCAGTGTGGAACTGTGAGGGACTGAGGGTGAGCTCAACTCTCAGAAGTAAGATGTTTTGGACAAGGCGTTCAACTACCTACTCACGTATGGAACTTAGTATGTAGCACCAGTCTACCCCAGGAATTACGAGGAAATCGCTTGATTGAGCTTGGAGGCACTAGTCTTGTGTGCCGGGAGATTCAGTTACCTCCTCTCCCAACACTTGCGTCAAGCAGCGAGCCTAGGCCTTTTGGAAGCGAAAGGTAGCGGCAGGCAGGATGTAGGGGTTACAGGCCATGAGCTCAAGTCGCAGAAGTTGTGTATGCATGGGAGGCAGATGTTGATACCCCACTCGGAATGGGAGTTGGAAAACATACTACACTCATATTGAAGAAGAGATGTTGGAAATCGCGTATTAAACTCAGATACACGGGAGTTCAGGCCCAATGCTTACACCTGTTTCCCACAACCGATCCAATACAATAACCAAGACGTTCGCGGTACGTCTTACAGTCAGGAAGGATGCGGGAGGGTTCTGCCCTGTCCTCAGCTCTCACAGGGAAGCATGCCTGAAGCCAGCTCTCAACTAGCTGCATTCTTATGACAGTGTGAAGGTAGCAGTATCTGAGTAGGAGGTTCCCAGATTACCACTCTCCTGCACCTGGAGATACCGTCCAGGTCTGCATTGTTACTTGCGTCTCAGAAGGCCTCTGGCAAAAGTCTCTGGTGAAGACGTGCGAAACTCACTCTGCAGGCAGTGTGGAACTGTGAGGGGACTGAGGGTGAGCTCAACTCTCAGCAGTAAGATGATTTTGGACAAGGCGTTCAGCTACCTTCTCACATATGGAACTTAGTATGTAAGCACCAGTCCTACCCCAGGAATTACTGGGAAATCGCTGTGATTGAGCTTGGAGGCACTAGTCTTGTGTGCCCGGCAGATTCCAGTTACCTCTCCCAACACTTCGGTAAGCAGCGAGCCTAGGGCCTTTAGGAAGCGAAAGGTAGCTGCAGGCAGGAGGTAGGGTTTACAGGCCATAAGCTCAACTCTCAGAAGTGGGTATGCATGGGAGGCAGATGTCTGCTACCCACTCGGACATGCGAGTGGGAACCTAGCTTACACTCTGATGAAGAAGGACTTTGGAAATCGCTGTATTCAACTCAGATACACGGGGGTTCAGGCACAACTATTCCACATGCTTTTCTCAACAACCTTTCCCTGCCACTAACATAGGACGTTAGCAGCTCCTTCTACAGTCAAGCAGGATGCGGGAGGGTTGTGCCCTCTCCTTAGCTCTCACAGGAAGCATGCCTTGAAGCCAGCTGTCAACTAGCTGCATTCTTATGGCAGTGTGAAGGTAGCAGTATTCTGAGTAAGGAGGTTCCCAGATTACCACTCTACTGCACCTGGAATACCCTCCAGGTCTGCATTGTTAACTTGCGTCTCAGAGCCTCTGGCAAACGTCTCTGGTGAAGACGTGGCGAAACTCACTCTGCAGGCAGTGTGGAACTGTGAGGGGACTGAGGGTGAGCTCACTCTCAGCAGTAAGATGATTTTGGACAAGGCGTTCAGCTACCTTCTCACATATGGAACTTAGTATGTAGCACCAGTCTACCCCAGGAATTACTGGAAATCGCTGGATTGAGCTTGGAGGCACTAGTCTTGTGTGCCGGCAGATTCCAGTTACCTCTCCCAACACTTCGGTGAAGCAGCGAGCCTAGGCCTTTTGGAAGCGAAAGGTAGCTGCAGGCAGGAGGTAGGGTTACAGGCCATAAGCTCAACTCTCAGAAGTGGGTATGCATGGGAGGCAGATGTCTGCTACCCACTCGGACATGCGAGTGGGAACCTAGCTACACTCTGATGAAGAAGGACTTTGGAAATCGCTGTATTCAACTCAGATACACGTGGGTTCAGGCACAACGATTCCACATGCTTTTCTCACAACCTTTCCCTGCCACTAACATGAGGACGTTAGCAGCTCCTTCTACAGGCAAGGCAGGATGCGGGAGGGTTGTGCCCTGTCCTTAGCTCTCACAGGGAAGCATGCCTTGAAGCCAGCTGTCAACTAGCTGCATTCTTATGGCAGGGTGAAGGTAGCAGTATTCTGAGACAGGAGGTTCCCAGATTACCACTCTACTGCACCTGGAGATACCCTCCAGGTCTGCATTGTTAACTTGCGTCTCATAGCCTCTGGCAAACGTCTCTGGTGAAGACGTGGCGAAACTCACTCTGCAGGCAGTGTGGAACTGTGAGGGACTGAGGGTGAGCTCAACTCTCAGAAGTAAGATGATTTTGGACAAGGCGTTCAGCTACCTTCTCACATATGGAACTTAGTATGTAGCACCAGTCTACCCCAGGAATTACTGGGAAATCGCTGGATTGAGCTTGGAGGCACTAGTCTTGTGTGCCGGCAGATTCCAGTTACCTCTCCCAACACTTCGGTGAAGCAGCGAGCCTAGGCCTTTTGGAAGCGAAAGGTAGCTGCAGGCAGGAGGTAGGGTTACAGCCATAAGCTCAACTCTCAGAAGTGGGTATGCATGGGAGGCAGATGTCTGCTACCCACTCGGACATGCGAGTGGGAAACCTAGCTACACTCTGATGAAGAAGGACTTTGGAAATCGCTGTATTCAACTCAGATACACGTGGGTTCAGGCACTAACGATTCCACATGCTTTCTCACAACCTTTCCCTGCCACTAACATGAGGACGTTAGCAGCTCCTTCTACAGGCAAGCAGGATGCGGGAGGGTTGTGCCCTGTCCTTAGCTCTCACAGGGAAGCATGCCTTGAAGCCAGCTGTCAACTAGCTGCATTCTTATGGCAGGGTGAAGGTAGCAGTATTCTGAGACAGGAGGTTCCCAGATTACCACTCTACTGCACCTGGAGATACCCTCCAGGTCTGCATTGTTAACTTGCGTCTCATAGCCTCTGGCAAACGTCTCTGGTGAAGATGTGCGAAACTCACTCTGCAGGCAGTGTGGAACTGTGAGGGACTGAGGGTGAGCTCAACTCTCAGAAGTAAGATGATTTTGGACAAGGCGTTCAGCTACCTTCTCACATATGGAACTTAGTATGTAGCACCAGTCTACCCCAGGAATTACTGGGAAATCGCTGGATTGAGCTTGGAGGCACTAGTCTTGTGTGCCGGCAGATTCCAGTTACCTCTCCCAACACTTCGGGGAAGCAGCGAGCCTAGGCCTTAAGGAAGCGAAAGGTAGCTGCAGGCAGGAGGTAGGGTTACAGGCCATAAGCTCAACTCTCCGAAGTGGGTATGCATGGGAGGCAGATGTCTGCTACTCACTCGGACATGCGAGTGGGAACCTAGCTACACTCTGATGAAGAAGGACTTTGGAAATCGCTGTATTCAACTCAGATACACGTGGGTTCAGGCACAACGATTCCACATGCTTTTCTCACAACCTTTCCCTGCCACTAACATGAGGACGTTAGCAGCTCCTTCTACAGTCAAGCAGGATGCGGGAGGGTTGTGCCCTGTCCTTAGCTCTCACAGGGAAGCATGCCTTGAAGCCAGCTGTCAACTAGCTGCATTCTTATGGCAGGGTGAAGGTAGCAGTATTCTGAGACAGGAGGTTCCCAGATTACCACTCTACTGCACCTGGAGATACCCTCCAGGTCTGCATTGTTAACTTGCGTCTCAGAAGCCTCTGGCAAACGTCTCTGGTGAAGATGTGCGAAACTCACTCTGCAGGCAGTGTGGAACTGTGAGGGACTGAGGGTGAGCTCAACTCTCAAAAGTAAGATGATTTTGGACAAGGCGTTCAGCTACCTTCTCACATATGGAACTTAGTATGTAACACCAGTCTACCCCAGGAATTACTAGGAAATCGCTGTATTGAGCTTGGAGGCACTCGTCTTGTGTGCCGGGAGATTCCAGTTACCTCTCCCAACACTTGCGTCAAGCAGCGAGCCTAGGCCTTTTGGAAGCGAAAGGTAGCGGCAGGCAGGAGTTAGGGTTACAGGCCATGAGCTCAACTCTCAGAAGTGTGTATGCATGGGAGGCAGATGTCTGCCTACCCACTCGGACATGGGAGTTGGAACCCAGCTACACTCCTATTGAAGAAGGATGTTGGAAATCGCTGTATTCAACTCAGATACACGGGAGTTCAGGCCCAATGCTTACACATGCTTTTCCACAACCTATCCCATGCCACTAACATAGGACGTTAGCAGGTACTTCTACAGTCAAGGCAGGATGCGGGAGGGTTCTGCCCTGTCCTCAGCTCTCACAGGGAAGCATGCCTAGAAGCCAGCTCTCAACTAGCTGCATTCTTATGACAGTGTGAAGGTAGCAGTATTCTGAGTAAGGAGGTTCCCAGATTACCACTCTCCTGCACCTGGAGATACCGTCCAGGTCTGCATTGTTAACTTGCGTCTCAGAGGCCTCTGGCAAAACGTCTCTGGTGAAGACGTGGGAAACTCACTCTGCAGGCAGTGTGGAACTGTGAGGGACTGAGGGTGAGCTCAACTCTCAGAAGTAAGATGATTTTGGACAAGGCGTTCAGCTACCTTCTCACATATGGAACTTAGTATGTAGCACCAGTCTACCCCAGGAATTACTGGGAAATCGCTGGATTGAGCTTGGAGGCACTAGTCTTGTGTGCCGGCAGATTCCAGTTACCTCTCCCAACACTTCGGTGAAGCAGCGAGCCTAGGCCTTTTGGAAGCGAAAGGTAGCTGCAGGCAGGAGGTAGGGTTACAGGCCATAAGCTCAACTCTCAGAAGTGGGTATGCATGGGAGGCAGATGTCTGCTACCCACTCGGACATGCGAGTGGGAACCTAGCTACACTCTGATGAAGAAGGACTTTGGAAATCGCTGTATTCAACTCAGATACACGTGGGTTCAGGCACAACGATTCACATGCTTTTCTCACAACCTTTCCCTGCCACTACATGAGGACGTTAGCAGCTCCTTCTACAGGCAAGCAGGATGCGGGAGGGTTGTGCCCTGTCCTTAGCTCTCACAGGGAAGCATGCCTTGAAGCCAGCTGTCAACTAGCTGCATTCTTATGGCAGGGTGAAGGTAGCAGTATTCTGAGACAGGAGGTTCCCAGATTACCACTCTACTGCACCTGGAGATACCCTCCAGGTCTGCATTGTTAACTTGCGTCTCAGAAGCCTCTGGCAAACGTCTCTGGTGAAGACGTGCGAAACTCACTCTGCAGGCAGTGTGGAACTGTGAGGGACTGAGGGTGAGCTCAACTCTCAGAAGTAAGATGATTTTGGACAAGGCGTTCAGCTACCTTCTCACATATGGAACTTAGTATGTAGCACCAGTCTACCCCAGGAATTACTGGGAAATCGCTGGATTGAGCTTGGAGGCACTAGTCTTGTGTGCCGGCAGATTCCAGTTACCTCTCCCAACACTTGCGTCAAGCAGCGAGCCTAGGCCTTTTGGAAGCGAAAGGTAGCTGCAGGCAGGAGGTAGGGTTACAGGCCATAAGCTCAACTCTCAGAAGTGGGTATGCATGGGAGGCAGATGTCTGCTACCCACTCGGACATGCGAGTGGGAACCTAGCTACACTCTGATGAAGAAGGACTTTGGAAATCGCTGTATTCAACTCAGATACCGTGGAGTTCAGGCACAACGATTCCACATGCTTTTCTCACAACCTTTCCCTGCCACTAACATGAGGACGTTAGCAGCTCCTTCTACAGTCAAGCAGGATGCGGGAGGGTTGTGCCCTGTCCTAAGCTCTCACAGGGAAGCATGCCTTGAAGCCAGCTGTCAACTAGCTGCATTCTTATGGCAGGGTGAAGGTAGCAGTATTCTGAGACAGGAGGTTCCCAGATTACCACTCTACTGCACCTGGAGATACCCTCCAGGTCTGCATTGTTAACTTGCGTCTCATAGGCCTCTGGCAAACGTCTCTGGTGAAGACTGTGCGAAACTCACTCTGCAGGCAGTGTGGAACTGTGAGGGACTGAGGGTGAGCTCAACTCTCAGAAGTAAGATGATTTTGGACAAGGCGTTCAGCTACCTTCTCACATATGGAACTTAGTATGTAGCACCAGTCTACCCCAGGAATTACTGGGAAATCGCTGGATTGAGCTTGGAGGCACTAGTCTTGTGTGCCGGCAGATTCCAGTTACCTCTCCCAACACTTCGGTGAAGCAGCGAGCCTAGGCCTTTTGGAAGCGAAAGGTAGCTGCAGGCAGGAGGTAGGGTTACAGGCCATAAGCTCAACTCTCAGAAGTGGGTATGCATGGGAGGCAGATGTCTGCTACCCACTCGGACATGCGAGTGGGAACCTAGCTACACTCTGATGAAGAAGGACTTTGGAAATCGCTGTATTCAACTCAGATACACGTGGGTTCAGGCACAACGATTCCACATGCTTTTCTCACAACCTTTCCCTGCCACTAACATGAGGACGTTAGCAGCTCCTTCTACAGTCAAGCAGGATGCGGGAGGGTTGTGCCCTGTCCTTAGCTCTCACAGGGAAGCATGCCTTGAAGCCAGCTGTCAACTAGCTGCATTCTTATGGCAGGGTGAAGGTAGCAGTATTCTGAGACAGGAGGTTCCCAGATTACCACTCTACTGCACCTGGAGATACCCTCCAGGTCTGCATTGTTAACTTGCGTCTCAGAAGCCTCTGGCAAACGTCTCTGGTGAAGACGTGCGAAACTCACTCTGCAGGCAGTGTGGAACTGTGAGGGACTGAGGGTGAAGCTCAACTCTCAGAAGTAAGATGATTTTGGACAAGGCGTTCAGCTACCTTCTCACAGTATGGAACTTAGTATGTAGCACCAGTCTACCCCAGGAATTACTGGGAAATCGCTGATTGAGCTTGGAGGCACTAGTCTTGTGTGCCGGGAGATTCCAGTTACCTCTCCCAACACTTCGGTGAAGCAGCGAGCCTAGGCCTTTTGGAAGCGAAAGGTAGCTGCAGGCAGGAGGTAGGGTTACAGGCCATAAGCTCAACTCTCAGAAGTGGGTATGCATGGGAGGCAGATGTCTGCTACCCACTCGGACATGCGAGTGGGAACCTAGCTACACTCTGATGAAGAAGGACTTTGGAAATCGCTGTATTCAACTCAGATACACGGGAGTTCAGGCACAACGATTCCACATGCTTTTCTCACAACCTATCCCTGCCACTAACATGAGGACGTTAGCAGCTCCTTCTACAGGCAAGCAGGATGCGGGAGGGTTGTGCCCTGTCCTTAGCTCTCACAGGGAAGCATGCCTTGAAGCCAGCTGTCAACTAGCTGCATTCTTATGGCAGGGTGAAGGTAGCAGTATTCTGAGGACAGGAGGTTCCCAGATTACCACTCTACGCACCTGGAGATACCCTCCAGGTCTGCATTGTTAACTTGCGTCTCAGAGCCTCTGGCAAACGTCTCTGGTGAAGACGTGCGAAACTCACTCTGCAGGCAGTGTGGAACTGTGAGGGACTGAGGTGAGCTCAACTCTCAGAAGTAAGATGATTTTGGACAAGGCGTTCAACTACCTTACTCAAGTATGGAACTTAGTATGTAGCACCAGTCTACCACAGGAATTACTGGAAATCGCTGATTGAGCTTGGAGGCACTCGTCTTGTGTGCCGGGAGATTCCAGTTACCTCTCCCAACACTTGCGGTCAAGCAGCGAGCCTAGGCCTTTTGGAAGCGAAAGGTAGCTGCAGGCAGGAGGTAGGGTTACAGGCCATAAGCTCAACTCTCAGAAGTGGTATGCATGGGAGGCAGATGTCTGCTACCCACTCGGACATGCGAGTTGGAACCTAGCTACACTCTGATGAAGAAGGACTTTGGAAATCGCTGTATTCAACTCAGATACACGTGGAGTTCAGGCACAACGATTCCACATGCTTTTCCCACAACCTTATCCCTGCCACTAACATGAGGACGTTAGCAGCTCCTTCTACAGTCAAGGCAGGATGCGGGAGGGTTTTGCCCTGTCCTCAGCTCTCACAGGGAAGCATGCCTGGAAGCCAGCTGTCAACTAGCTGCATTCTTATGGACAGGGTGAAGGTAGCAGTATTCTGAGTAAGGAGGTTCCCAGATTACCACTCTACTGCACCTGGAGATACCCTCCAGGTCTGCATTGTTAACTTGCGTCTCATAGCCTCTGGCAAACGTCTCTGGTGAAGACGTGCGAAACTCACTCTGCAGGCAGTGTGGAACTGTGAGGGACTGAGGGTGAGCTCAACTCTCAGAAGTAAGATGTTTTTGGACAAGGCGTTCAACTACCTACTCACGTATGGAACTTAGTATGTAGCACCAGTCTACCCCAGGAATTACTAGGAAATCGCTTGATTGAGCTTGGAGGCACTCGTCTTGTGTGCCGGGAGATTCCAGTTACCTCTCCCAACACTTGCGTCAAGCAGCGAGCCTAGGCCTTTTGGAAGCGAAAGGTAGCGGCAGGCAGGAGGTAGGGTTACAGGCCATGAAGCTCAACTCTCAGAAGTGGTATGCATGGGAGGCAGATGTCTGCTACCCACTCGGACATGGAGTTGGGAACCTAGCTACACTCTATTGAAGAAGGACTTTGGAAATCGCTGTATTCAACTCAGATACACGTGGAGTTCAGGCCCAATGATTCCACATGCTTTTCCACAACCTATCCCAGCCACTAACATAAGGAGGTTAGCAGGTACGTCTACAGTCAGGCAGGATGCGGGAGGGTTCTGCCCTGTCCTCAACTCTCACAGGGAAGCATGCCTAGAAGCCAGCTCTCAACTAGCTGCATTCTTATGACAGTGTGAAGGTAGCAGTATTCTGAGTAAGGAGGTTCCCAGATTGCCACTCTCCGGCACCTGGAGATACCGTCCAGGTCTGCATTGTTACCTTGCGTCTCAGAGGCCTCTGGCAAAAGTCTCTGGTGAAGACGTGGGAAATTCACTCTGCAGGCAGTGTGGAACTGTGAGGGACTGAGGGAGAGCTCAACTCTCAGCAGTAAGATGATTTTGGACAAGGCGTTCAGCTACCTTCTCACATATGGAACTTAGTATGTAGCACCAGTCTACCCCAGGAATTACTGGGAAATCGCTGGATTGAGCTTGGAGGCACTAGTCTTGTGTGCCGGGAGATTCCAGTTACCTCTCCCAACACTTCGGTGAAGCAGCGAGCCTAGGCCTTTTGGAAGCGAAAGGTAGCTGCAGGCAGGAGGTAGGGTTACAGGCCATAAGCTCAACTCTCAGAAGTGGGTATGCATGGGAGGCAGATGTCTGCTACCCACTCGGACATGCGAGTGGGAACCTAGCTACACTCTGATTGAAGAAGGACTTGGAAATCGCTGTATTCAACTCAGATACACGTGGGTTCAGGCACAACGATTCCACATGCTTTTCTCACAAACCTTTCCCTGCCACTAACATGAGGACGTTAGCAGCTCCTTCTACAGTCAGCAGGATGCGGGAGGGTTGTGCCCTGTCCTTAGCTCTCACAGGGAAGCATGCCTTGAAGCCAGCTGTCAACTAGCTGCATTCTTATGGCAGGGTGAAGGTAGCAGTATTCTGAGACAGGAGGTTCCCAGATTACCACTCTACTGCACCTGGAGATACCCTCCAGGTCTGCATTGTTAACTTGCGTCTCATAGCCTCTGGCAAACGTCTCTGGTGAAGATGTGCGAAACTCACTCTGCAGGCAGTGTGGAACTGTGAGGGACTGAGGGTGAGCTCAACTCTCAGAAGTAAGATGTTTTTGGACAAGGCGTTCAACTACCTACTCACGTATGGAACTTAGTATGTAGCACCAGTCTACCCCAGGAATTACTGGGAAATCGCTGGATTGAGCTTGAAGGCACTAGTCTTGTGTGCCGGCAGATTCCAGTTACCTCTCCCAACACTTTGGGGAAGCAGCGAGCCTAGGCCTTTTGGAAGCGAAAGGTAGCTGCAGGCAGGAGGTAGGGTTACAGGCCATAAGCTCAACTCTCAGAAGTGGGTATGCATGGGAGGCAGATGTCTGCTACCCACTCGGACATGCGAGTGGGAACCTAGCTACACTCTGATGAAGAAGGACTTTGGAAATCGCTGTATTCAACTCAGATACACGTGGGTTCAGGCACAACGATTCCACATGCTTTTCTCACAACCTTTCCCTGCCACTAACATGAGGACGTTAGCAGCTCCTTCTACAGGCAAGCAGGATGCGGGAGGGTTGTGCCCTCTCATTAGCTCTCACAGGGAAGCATGCCTTGAAGCCAGCTGTCAACTAGCTGCATTCTTATGGCAGGGTGAAGGTAGCAGTATTCTGAGACAGGAGGTTCCCAGATTACCACTCTACTGCACCTGGAGATACCCTCCAGGTCTGCATTGTTAACTTGCGTCTCATAGCCTCTGGCAAACGTCTCTGGTGAAGATGTGCGAAACTCACTCTGCAGGCAGTGTGGAACTGTGAGGGACTGAGGGTGAGCTCAACTCTCAGAAGTAAGATGTTTTTGGACAAGGCGTTCAGCTACCTTCTCACATATGGAACTTAGTATGTAGCACCAGTCTACCCCAGGAATTACTAGGAAATCGCTTGATTGAGCTTGGAGGCACTCGTCTTGTGTGCCGGGAGATTCCAGTTACCTCTCCAACACTTGCGTCAAGCAGCGAGCCTAGGCCTTTTGGAAGCGAAAGGTAGCTGCAGGCAGGATGTAGGGTTACAGGCCATGAGCTCAACTCTCAGAAGTGGGTATGCATGGGAGGCAGATGTCTGCTACCCACTCGGACATGGGAGTTGGAACCTAGCTACACTCTATTGAAGAAGGACTGTTGGAAATCGCTGTATTCAACTCAGATACACGGGAGTTCAGGCCCAATGCTTCCACATGCTTTTCCCACAACCTATCCCAGCCACTAACATAAGGAGGTTAGCAGCTACGTCTACAGTCAAGGCAGGATGCGGGAGGGTTCTGCCCTGTCCTCAGCTCTCACAGGGAAGCATGCCTAGAAGCCAGCTCTCAACTAGCTGCATTCTTATGGCAGTGTGAAGGTAGCAGTATTCTGAGTAAGGAGGTTCCCAGATTACCACTCTACTGCACCTGGAGATACCCGTCCAGGTCTGCATTGTTAACTTGCGTCTCAGAAGCCTCTGGCAAACGTCTCTGGTGAAGACGTGCGAAACTCACTCTGCAGGCAGTGTGGAACTGTGAGGGACTGAGGGTGAGCTCAACTCTCAGCAGTAAGATGATTTTGGACAAGGCGTTCAGCTACCTTCTCACATATGGAACTTAGTATGTAGCACCAGTCTACCCCAGGAATTACTGGGAAATCGCTGGATTGAGCTTGGAGGCACTAGTCTTGTGTGCCGGGAGATTCCAGTTACCTCTCCCAACACTTCGGTGAAGCAGCGAGCCTAGGCCTTTTGGAAGCGAAAGGTAGCTGCAGGCAGGAGGTAGGGTTACAGGCCATAAGCTCAACTCTCAGAAGTGGGTATGCATGGGAGGCAGATGTCTGCTACCCACTCGGACATGCGAGTGGGAACCTAGCTACACTCTGATGAAGAAGGACTTTGGAAATCGCTGTATTCAACTCAGATACACGTGGGTTCAGGCACAACGATTCCACATGCTTTTCTCACAACCTTTCCCTGCCACTAACATGAGGACGTTAGCAGCTCCTTCTACAGGCAAGCAGGATGCGGGAGGGTTGTGCCCTGTCCTTAGCTCTCACAGGGAAGCATGCCTTGAAGCCAGCTGTCAACTAGCTGCATTCTTATGGCAGGGTGAAGGTAGCAGTATTCTGAGACAGGAGGTTCCCAGATTACCACTCTACTGCACCTGGAGATACCCTCCAGGTCTGCATTGTTAACTTGCGTCTCATAGCCTCTGGCAAACGTCTCTGGTGAAGACGTGCGAAACTCACTCTGCAGGCAGTGTGGAACTGTGAGGGACTGAGGGTGAGCTCAACTCTCAGAAGTAAGATGATTTTGGACAAGGCGTTCAACTACCTTCTCACATATGGAACTTAGTATGTAGCACCAGTCTACCCCAGGAATTACTGGGAAATCGCTGGATTGAGCTTGGAGGCACTAGTCTTGTGTGCCGGCAGATTCCAGTTACCTCTCCCAACACTTGGTGAAGCAGCGAGCCTAGGCCTTTTGGAAGCGAAAGGTAGCTGCAGGCAGGAGGTAGGGTTACAGGCCATAAGCTCAACTCTCAGAAGTGGGTATGCATGGGAGGCAGATGTCTGCTACCCACTCGGACATGCGAGTGGGAACCTAGCTACACTCCTGATGAAGAAGGACTTTGGAAATCGCTGTATTCAACTCAGATACACGTGGGTTCAGGCACAACGATTCCACATGCTTTTCTCACAACCTTTCCCTGCCACTAACATGAGGACGTTAGCAGCTCCTTCTACAGTCAGGCAGGATGCGGGAGGGTTGTGCCCTGTCCTTAGCTCTCACAGGGAAGCATGCCTTGAAGCCAGCTGTCAACTAGCTGCATTCTTATGGCAGGGTGAAGGTAGCAGTATTCTGAGACAGGAGGTTCCCAGATTACCACTCTACTGCACCTGGAGATACCCTCCAGGTCTGCATTGTTAACTTGCGTCTCATAGCCTCTGGCAAACGTCTCTGGTGAAGACTGTGCGAAACTCACTCTGCAGGCAGTGTGGAACTGTGAGGGACTGAGGGTGAGCTCAACTCTCAGAAGTAAGATGTTTTGGACAAGGCGTTCAGCTACCTTCTCACATATGGAACTTAGTATGTAGCACCAGTCTACCCCAGGAATTACTGGAAATCGCTGGATTGAGCTTGGAGGCACTAGTCTTGTGTGCCGGGAGATTCCAGTTACCTCTCCCAACACTTCGGTGAAGCAGCGAGCCTAGGCCTTTTGGAAGCGAAAGGTAGCTGCAGGCAGGAGGTAGGGTTACAGGCCATAAGCTCAACTCTCAGAAGTGGGTATGCATGGGAGGCAGATGTCTGCTACCCACTCGGACATGCGAGTGGGAACCTAGCTACACTCCTGATGAAGAAGGACTTTGGAAATCGCTGTATTCAACTCAGATACACGTGGAGTTCAGGCACAACGCTTCCACATGCTTTTCTCACAACCTTTCCCTAGCCACTAACATAGGACGTTAGCAGCTCCTTCTACAGTCAAGCAGGATGCGGGAGGGTTGTGCCCTGTCCTTAGCTCTCACAGGGAAGCATGCCTTGAAGCCAGCTGTCAACTAGCTGCATTCTTATGACAGGGTGAAGGTAGCAGTATTCTGAGACAGGAGGTTCCCAGATTACCACTCTACTGCACCTGGAGATACCCGTCCAGGTCTGCATTGTTAACTTGCGTCTCAGAGGCCTCTGGCAAAAGTCTCTGGTGAAGACGTGGGAAACTCACTCTGCAGGCAGTGTGGAACTGTGAGGGACTGAGGGTGAGCTCAACTCTCAGCAGTAAGATGATTTTGGACAAGGCGTTCAGCTACCTTCTCACATATGGAACTTAGTATGTAGCACCAGTCTACCCCAGGAATTACTGGGAAATCGCTGGATTGAGCTTGGAGGCACTAGTCTTGTGTGCCGGGAGATTCCAGTTACCTCTCCCAACACTTCGGTGAAGCAGCGAGCCTAGGCCTTTTGGAAGCGAAAGGTAGCTGCAGGCAGGAGGTAGGGTTACAGGCCATAAGCTCAACTCTCAGAAGTGGGTATGCATGGGAGGCAGATGTCTGCTACCCACTCGGACATGCGAGTGGGAACCTAGCTACACTCTGATGAAGAAGGACTTTGGAAATCGCTGTATTCAACTCAGATACACGTGGGTTCAGGCACAACGATTCCACATGCTTTTCTCACAACCTTTCCCTGCCACTAACATGAGGACGTTAGCAGCTCCTTCTACAGTCAAGCAGGATGCGGGAGGTTGTGCCCTGTCCTTAGCTCTCACAGGGAAGCATGCCTTGAAGCCAGCTGTCAACTAGCTGCATTCTTATGGCAGGGTGAAGGTAGCAGTATTCTGAGACAGGAGGTTCCCAGATTACCACTCTACTGCACCTGGAGATAGCCCTCCAGGTCTGCATTGTTAACTTGCGTCTCATAAGCCTCTGGCAACGTCTCTGGTGAAGACGTGCGAAACTCACTCTGCAGGCAGTGTGGAACTGTGAGGGACTGAGGGTGAGCTCAACTCTCAGAAGTAAGATGATTTTGGACAAGGCGTTCAAGCTACCTTACTCACATATGGAACTTAGTATGTAGCACCAGTCTACCCCAGGAATTACTAGGAAATCGCTGGATTGAGCTTGAAGGCACTAGTCTTGTGTGCCGGCAGATTCCAGTCTACCTCTCCCAGACACTCGGGGAAGCACAGCGAGCCTTAGGCCTTTTGAAGCGAAAGGTAGCTGCAGCAGGAGGTAGGGTACGGCATCAAGGCTCAGGAACAGCTACAGGACAGTGGAAGCTCATAGCATCGGGTAGCGACAGATGTGCGTGCTACCGCACTCGGGTACATGCGAGTGTGGGAGAGGTCCAGCAGTATGCTTCAACTGCTGATGCCCACATGCAGTTCCCAGGTTACTCTTGGAATCAGCTGTAGTTGTACACACTGCTAGCATCCATCGTGGGATTGCAGGCACGAGACGTATTTGTCACACCACATGCTGTCTGTCCTTACACACAATACCTTTACTACGCTTTCTATACTAACATGAGGAGCGCACGTTACGCGAGCCTCTTCCACTACAGTCGGATAAGCAGGTATTGCGTGACGCGGTTCGTGATTCGTGTTCACGCCTTGTCCATTATCATGTCTGGACCCTGCTTCTCTTATCGAGATGTTCTCACTACAGCTGAGCATATGCCTTGCCTTTCGAGGCACAGCTGTGGAAATGAGCTTGTTCATTTCTCAGACCATACTGTGCCACAGTGGTATGTTGAACTCCCCCCTTGGAGCATGTCCCAGCTCTGCAGACAGCAGGTATCCAAGATTAAACACTCTACCTGCATCTACTGGCAGTATATTTCGCGTTTGTCCACGGGATTTTCTGTGTCCTCGAAAGTAGTTATACTTAGTCTTGCTGTGTCAAGCTCTGGCGAAAGTGTCTCTCGCACTGAAGATGCTAGCGAATCCTCCACTCTGCCTTCCCCTGGCATGCTTTTCTGTCCCCGGCCTCACATCTGTTACTTCCGTCACCTGTGTTTGACTGTACGCCTAGGTATTTCAGCCACAGTTCTCAGGAATACATGGCCTCATGATATGCTCCAGAACCAGATCGCGTGTTGCCTTTGGAAGAGACTTGTTTCGAGGACGTACCCTACTCACTGTATGTTGGAACGACCCAGATCAAGTGTTGCGCACGTACCAAGGTTTTTTACACCACAAGGCGTGCAACAGTACTAATCGTCCCGTGCAATTTCTAGACTTAGATGTGAGACTCTGGCGTGCCACTCGCTCAGCGCTGTGGACTGTATACGGAAGATCTCGATTCTCTAGCTTGCGACTACGCTCTCAGATCATACATCGTGTCGTCAAGCCGGGAGCTTCAGTTACCATGACTGACGCACTAGGCCCTTGGCGTTGGACAGAAGCTCATCTGTCGCGTACCCTACATCCTGCCTGCCGCTAACCTTTCGCTTCCAAAAGGCCTAGGCTCGCTGCTTGACGCAAGTGTTGGGAGAGGTAACTGGAATCTCCCGGCACACAAGACGAGTGCCTCCAAGCTCAATCAAGCGATTTCCTAGTAATTCCTGGGGTAGACTGGTGCTACATACTAAGTTCCATACGTGAGAAGGTAGTTGAACGCCTTGTCCAAAACATCTTACTTCTGAGAGTTGAGCTCACCCTCAGTCCCTCACAGTTCCACACTGCCTGCAGAGTGAGTTTCGCACGTCTTCACCAGAGACGTTTGCCAGAGGCTTCTGAGACGCAAGTTAACAATGCAGACCTGGAGGGTATCTCCAGGTGCAGTAGAGTGGTAATCTGGGAACCTCCTGTCTCAGAAATACTGCTACCTTCACCCTGCCATAAGAATGCAGCTAGTTGACAGCTGGCTTCAAGGCATGCTTCCCTGTGAGAGCTAAGGACAGGGCACAACCCTCCCGCATCCTGCTTGACTGTAGAAGGAGCTGCTAACGTCCTCATGTTAGTGGCAGGGAAAGGTTGTGAGAAAAGCATGTGGAATCGTTGTGCCTGAACCACGTGTATCTGAGTTGAATACAGCGATTTCCAAAGTCCTTCTTCATCAGAGTGTAGCTAGGTTCCCACTCGCATGTCCGAGTGGGTAGCAGACATCTGCCTCCCATGCATACCCACTTCTGAGAGTTGAGCTTATGGCCTGTAACCCTACCTCCTGCCTGCAGCTACCTTTCGCTTCCAAAGGCCTAGGCTCGCTGCTTCACCGAAGTGTTGGGAGAGGTAACTGGAATCTGCCGGCACACAAGACTAGTGCCTCCAAGCTCAATCCAGCGATTTCCCAGTAATTCCTGGGGTAGACTGGTGCTACATACTAAGTTCCATATGTGAGAAGGTAGCTGAACGCCTTGTCCAAAATCATCTTACTGCTGAGAGTTGAGCTCACCCTCAGTCCCTCACAGTTCCACACTGCCTGCAGAGTGAGTTTCGCACGTCTTCACCAGAGACTTTTGCCAGAGGCCTCTGAGACGCAAGTAACAATGCAGACCTGGACGGTATCTCCAGGTGCCGTAGAGTGGTAATCTGGGAACCTCCTTACTCAGAATACTGCTACCTCACACTGTCATAAGAATGCAGCTAGTTGAGAGCTGGCTTCTAGGCATGCTTCCCTGTGAGATCTGAGGACAGGGCAGAACCCTCCCGCATCCTGCCTGACTGTAGACGTACCTGCTAACCTCCTTATGTTAGTGGCTGGGATAGGTTGTGGGAAAAGCATGTGTAAGCATTGGGCCTGAACTCCCGTGTATCTGAGTTGAATACAGCGATTTCCAACATCCTTCTTCAATAGGAGTGTAGCTAGGTTCCAAACTCCCATGTCCGAGTGGGTAGCAGACATCTGCCTCCCATGCATACACACTTCTGAGAGTTGAGCTCATGGCCTGTAACCCTACATCCTGCCTGCCGCTACCTTTCGCTTCCAAAAGGCCTAGGCTCGCTGCTTGACGCAAGTGTTGGGAGAGGTAACTGGAATCTCCGGCACACAAGACGAGTGCCTCCAAGCTCAATCAAGCGATTTCCTAGTAATTCCTGGGTAGACTGGTGCTACATACTAAGTTCCATACGTGAGTAGGTAGTTGAACGCCTTGTCCAAAAACATCTTACTTCTGAGAGTTGAGCTCACCCTCAGTCCCTCACAGTTCCACACTGCCTGCAGAGTGAGTTTCGCACGTCTTCACCAGAGACGTTTGCCAGAGGCTTCTGAGACGCAAGTTAACAATGCAGACCTGGAGGGTATCTCCAGGTGCAGTAGAGTGGTAATCTGGGAACCTCCTGTCTCAGAATACTGCTACCTTCACCCTGCCATAAGAATGCAGCTAGTTGACAGCTGGCTTCAAGGCATGCTTCCCTGTGAGAGCTAAGGACAGGGCACAACCCTCCCGCATCCTGCTTGACTGTAGAAGGAGCTGCTAACGTCCTCATGTTAGTGGCAGGGAAAGGTTGTGAGAAAAGCATGTGGAATCGTTGTGCCTGAACCCACGTGTATCTGAGTTGAATACAGCGATTTCCAAAGTCCTTCTTCATCAGAGTGTAGCTAGGTTCCCACTCGCATGTCCGAGTGGGTAGCAGACATCTGCCTCCCATGCATACCCACTTCTGAGAGTTGAGCTTATGGCCTGTAACCCTACCTCCTGCCTGCAGCTACCTTTCGCTTCCAAAAGGCCTAGGCTCGCTGCTTCACCGAAGTGTTGGGAGAGGTAACTGGAATCTGCCGGCACACAAGACTAGTGCCTCCAAGCTCAATCCAGCGATTTCCCAGTAATTCCTGGGGTAGACTGGTGCTACATACTAAGTTCCATATGTGAGAAGGTAGCTGAACGCCTTGTCCAAAATCATCTTACTGCTGAGAGTTGAGCTCACCCTCAGTCCCTCACAGTTCCACACTGCCTGCAGAGTGAGTTTCCCACGTCTTCACCAGAGACTTTTGCCAGAGGCCTCTGAGACGCAAGTTAACAATGCAGACCTGGACGGTATCTCCAGGTGCAGTAGAGTGGTAATCTGGGAACCTCCTTACTCAGAATACTGCTACCTTCACACTGTCATAAGAATGCAGCTAGTTGAGAGCTGGCTTCTAGGCATGCTTCCCTGTGAGAGCTGAGGACAGGGCAGAACCCTCCCGCATCCTGCCTGACTGTAGACGTACCTGCTAACCTCCTTATGTTAGTGGCTGGGATAGGTTGTGGAAAAGCATGTGTAAGCATTGGGCCTGAACTCCCGTGTATCTGAGTTGAATACAGCGATTTCCAACATCCTTCTTCAATAGGAGTGTAGCTAGGTTCCAACTCCCATGTCCGAGTGGGTAGCAGACATCTGCCTCCCATGCATACACACTTCTGAGAGTTGAGCTCATGGCCTGTAACCCTACATCCTGCCTGCCGCTACCTTTCGCTTCCAAAAGGCCTAGGCTCGCTGCTTGACGCAAGTGTTGGGAGAGGTAACTGGAATCTCCCGGCACACAAGACGAGTGCCTCCAAGCTCAATCAAGCGATTTCCTAGTAATTCCTGGGGTAGACTGGTGCTACATACTAAGTTCCATACGTGAGTAGGTAGTTGAACGCCTTGTCCAAAAACATCTTACTTCTGAGAGTTGAGCTCACCCTCAGTCCCTCACAGTTCCACACTGCCTGCAGAGTGAGTTTCGCACGTCTTCACCAGAGACGTTTGCCAGAGGCTCTGAGACGCAAGTTAACAATGCAGACCTGGAGGGTATCTCCAGGTGCAGTAGAGTGGTAATCTGGGAACCTCCTGTCTCAGAATACTGCTACCTTCACCCTGCCATAAGAATGCAGCTAGTTGACAGCTGGCTTCAAGGCATGCTTCCCTGTGAGAGCTAAGGACAGGGCACAACCCTCCCGCATCCTGCTTGACTGTAGAAGGAGCTGCTAACGTCCTCATGTTAGTGGCAGGGAAAGGTTGTGAGAAAAGCATGTGGAATCGTTGTGCCTGAACCCACGTGTATCTGAGTTGAATACAGCGATTTCCAAAGTCCTTCTTCATCAGAGTGTAGCTAGGTTCCCACTCGCATGTCCGAGTGGGTAGCAGACATCTGCCTCCCATGCATACCCACTTCTGAGAGTTGAGCTTATGGCCTGTAACCCTACCTCCTGCCTGCAGCTACCTTTCGCTTCCAAAAGGCCTAGGCTCGCTGCTTCACCGAAGTGTTGGGAGAGGTAACTGGAATCTCCCGGCACACAAGACTAGTGCCTCCAAGCTCAATCCAGCGATTTCCCAGTAATTCCTGGGGTAGACTGGTGCTACATACTAAGTTCCATATGTGAGAAGGTAGCTGAACGCCTTGTCCAAATCATCTTACTGCTGAGAGTTGAGCTCACCCTCAGTCCCTCACAGTTCCACACTGCCTGCAGAGTGAGTTTCCCACGTCTTCACCAGAGACTTTTGCCAGAGGCCTCTGAGACGCAAGTTAACAATGCAGACCTGGACGGTATCTCCAGGTGCAGTAGAGTGGTAATCTGGGAACCTCCTTACTCAGAATACTGCTACCTTCACACTGTCATAAGAATGCAGCTAGTTGAGAGCTGGCTTCTAGGCATGCTTCCCTGTGAGAGCTGAGGACAGGGCAGAACCCTCCCGCATCCTGCCTGACTGTAGACGTACCTGCTAACCTCCTTATGTTAGTGGCTGGGATAGGTTGTGGGAAAAGCATGTGTAAGCATTGGGCCTGAACTCCCGTGTATCTGAGTTGAATACAGCGATTTCCAACATCCTTCTTCAATAGGAGTGTAGCTAGGTTCCAACTCCCATGTCCGAGTGGGTAGCAGACATCTGCCTCCCATGCATACACACTTCTGAGAGTTGAGCTTATGGCCTGTAACCCTACATCCTGCCTGCCGCTACCTTTCGCTTCCAAAAGGCCTAGGCTCGCTGCTTGACGCAAGTGTTGGGAGAGGTAACTGGAATCTCCCGGCACACAAGACGAGTGCCCTCCAAGCTCAATCAAGCGATTTCCCTAGTAATTCCTGGGGTAGACTGGTGCTACATACTAAGTTCCATACGTGAGTAGGTAGTTGAACGCCTTGTCCAAAAACATCTTACTTCTGAGAGTTGAGCTCACCCTCAGTCCCTCACAGTTCCACACTGCCTGCAGAGTGAGTTTCGCACGTCTTCACCAGAGACGTTTGCCAGAGGCTTCTGAGACGCAAGTTAACAATGCAGACCTGGAGGGTATCTCCAGGTGCAAGTAGAGTGGTAATCTGGGAACCTCCTGTCTCAGAATACTGCTACCTTCACCCTGCCATAAGAATGCAGCTAGTTGACAGCTGGCTTCAAGGCATGCTTCCCTGTGAGAGCTAAGGACAGGGCACAACCCTCCCGCATCCTGCTTGACTGTAGAAGGAGCTGCTAACGTCCTCATGTTAGTGGCAGGGAAAGGTTGTGAGAAAAGCATGTGGAATCGTTGTGCCTGAACCCACGTGTATCTGAGTTGAATACAGCGATTTCCAAAGTCCTTCTTCATCAGAGTGTAGCTAGGTTCCCACTCGCATGTCCGAGGGGTAGCAGACATCTGCCTCCCATGCATACCCCACTTCTGAGAGTTGAGCTTATGGCCTGTAACCCTACCTCCTGCCTGCAGCTACCTTTCGCTTCCAAAAGGCCTAGGCTCGCTGCTTCACCGAAGTGTTGGGAGAGGTAACTGGAATCTGCCGGCACACAAGACTAGTGCCTCCAAGCTCAATCCAGCGATTTCCCAGTAATTCCTGGGGTAGACTGGTGCTACATACTAAGTTCCATATGTGAGAAGGTAGCTGAACGCCTTGTCCAAAATCATCTTACTGCTGAGAGTTGAGCTCACCCTCAGTCCCTCACAGTTCCACACTGCCTGCAGAGTGAGTTTCCCACGTCTTCACCAGAGACTTTTGCCAGAGGCCTCTGAGACGCAAGTTAACAATGCAGACCTGGACGGTATCTCCAGGTGCAGTAGAGTGGTAATCTGGGAACCTCCTTACTCAGAATACTGCTACCTTCACACTGTCATAAGAATGCAGCTAGTTGAGAGCTGGCTTCTAGGCATGCTTCCCTGTGAGAGCTGAGGACAGGGCAGAACCCTCCCGCATCCTGCCTGACTGTAGACGTACCTGCTAACCTCCTTATGTTAGTGGCTGGGATAGGTTGTGGGAAAAGCATGTGTAAGCATTGGGCCTGAACTCCCGTGTATCTGAGTTGAATACAGCGATTTCCAACATCCTTCTTCAATAGGAGTGTAGCTAGGTTCCAACTCCCATGTCCGAGTGGGTAGCAGACATCTGCCTCCCATGCATACACACTTCTGAGAGTTGAGCTCATGGCCTGTAACCCTACATCCTGCCTGCCGCTACCTTTCGCTTCCAAAAGGCCTAGGCTCGCTGCTTGACGCAAGTGTTGGGAGAGGTAACTGGAATCTCCCGGCACACAAGACGAGTGCCTCCAAGCTCAATCAAGCGATTTCCTAGTAATTCCTGGGGTAGACTGGTGCTACATACTAAGTTCCATACGTGAGTAGGTAGTTGAACGCCTTGTCCAAAACATCTTACTTCTGAGAGTTGAGCTCACCCTCAGTCCCTCACAGTTCCACACTGCCTGCAGAGTGAGTTTCGCACGTCTTCACCAGAGACGTTTGCCAGAGGCTCTGAGACGCAAGTTAACAATGCAGACCTGGAGGGTATCTCCAGGTGCAGTAGAGTGGTAATCTGGGAACCTCCTGTCTCAGAATACTGCTACCTTCACCCTGCCATAAGAATGCAGCTAGTTGACAGCTGGCTTCAAGGCATGCTTCCCTGTGAGAGCTAAGGACAGGGCACAACCCTCCCGCATCCTGCTTGACTGTAGAAGGAGCTGCTAACGTCCTCATGTTAGTGGCAGGGAAAGGTTGTGAGAAAAGCATGTGGAATCGTTGTGCCTGAACCCACGTGTATCTGAGTTGAATACAGCGATTTCCAAAGTCCTTCTTCATCAGAGTGTAGCTAGGTTCCCACTCGCATGTCCGAGTGGGTAGCAGACATCTGCCTCCCATGCATACCCACTTCTGAGAGTTGAGCTTATGGCCTGTAACCCTACCTCCTGCCTGCAGCTACCTTTCGCTTCCAAAAGGCCTAGGCTCGCTGCTTCACCGAAGTGTTGGGAGAGGTAACTGGAATCTCCCGGCACACAAGACTAGTGCCTCCAAGCTCAATCCAGCGATTTCCCAGTAATTCCTGGGGTAGACTGGTGCTACATACTAAGTTCCATATGTGAGAAGGTAGCTGAACGCCTTGTCCAAAATCATCTTACTGCTGAGAGTTGAGCTCACCCTCAGTCCCTCACAGTTCCACACTGCCTGCAGAGTGAGTTTCCCACGTCTTCACCAGAGACTTTTGCCAGAGGCCTCTGAGACGCAAGTTAACAATGCAGACCTGGACGGTATCTCCAGGTGCAGTAGAGTGGTAATCTGGGAACCTCCTTACTCAGAATACTGCTACCTTCACACTGTCATAAGAATGCAGCTAGTTGAGAGCTGGCTTCAGGCATGCTTCCCTGTGAGAGCTGAAGGACAGGGCAGAACCCTCCCGCATCCTGCCTGACTGTAGACGTACCTGCTAACGTCCTTATGTTAGTGGCTGGGATAGGTTGTGAGGAAAAGCATGTGTAAGCATTGGGCCTGACTCCCGTGTATCTGAGTTGAATACAGCGATTTCCAACATCCTTCTTCAATAGGAGTGTAGCTAGGTTCCAATCCCATGTCCGAGTGGGTAGCAGACATCTGCCTCCCATGCATACACACTTCTGAGAGTTGAGCTCTATGGCCTGTAACCCTACATCCTGCCTGCCGCTACCTTTCGCTTCCAAAAGGCCTAGGCTCGCTGCTTCGACGCAAGTGTTGGGAGAGGTAACTGGAATCTCCCGGCACACAAGACGAGTGCCTCCAAGCTCAATCAAGCGATTTCCTAGTAATTCCTGGGTAGACTGGTGCTACATACTAAGTTCCATACGTGAGTAGGTAGTTGAACGCCTTGTCCAAAAACATCTTACTTCTGAGAGTTGAGCTCACCCTCAGTCCCTCACAGTTCCACACTGCCTGCAGAGTGAGTTTCGCACGTCTTCACCAGAGACGTTTGCCAGAGGCTTCTGAGACCGCAAGTTAACAATGCAGACCTGGAGGGTATCTCCAGGTGCAGTAGAGTGGTAATCTGGGAACCTCCTGTCTCAGAATACTGCTACCTTCACCCTGCCATAAGAATGCAGCTAGTTGACAGCTGGCTTCAAGGCATGCTTCCCTGTGAGAGCTAAGGACAGGGCACAACCCTCCCGCATCCTGCTTGACTGTAGAAGGAGCTGCTAACGTCCTCATGTTAGTGGCAGGGAAAGGTTGTGAGAAAAGCATGTGGAATCGTTGTGCCTGAACCCACGTGTATCTGAGTTGAATACAGCGATTTCCAAAGTCCTTCTTCATCAGAGTGTAGCTAGGTTCCCACTCGCATGTCCGAGTGGGTAGCAGACATCTGCCTCCCATGCATACCCACTTCTGAGAGTTGAGCTTATGGCCTGTAACCCTACCTCCTGCCTGCAGCTACCTTCGCTTCCAAAAGGCCTAGGCTCGCTGCTTCACCGAAGTGTTGGGAGAGGTAACTGGAATCTGCCGGCACACAAGACTAGTGCCTCAAGCTCAATCCAGCGATTTCCCAGTAATTCCTGGGGTAGACTGGTGCTACATACTAAGTTCCATATGTGAGAAGGTAGCTGAACGCCTTGTCCAAAATCATCTTACTGCTGAGAGTTGAGCTCACCCTCAGTCCCTCACAGTTCCACACTGCCTGCAGAGTGAGTTTCCCACGTCTTCACCAGAGACTTTTGCCAGAGGCCTCTGAGACGCAAGTTAACAATGCAGACCTGGAGGGTATCTCCAGGTGCAGTAGAGTGGTAATCTGGGAACCTCCTTACTCAGAATACTGCTACCTTCACACTGTCATAAGAATGCAGCTAGTTGAGAGCTGGCTTCTAGGCATGCTTCCCTGTGAGAGCTGAGGACAGGGCAGAACCCTCCCGCATCCTGCCTGACTGTAGACGTACCTGCTAACCTCCTTATGTTAGTGGCTGGGATAGGTTGTGGGAAAAGCATGTGTAAGCATTGGGCCTGAACTCCCGTGTATCTGAGTTGAATACAGCGATTTCCAACATCCTTCTTCAATAGGAGTGTAGCTAGGTTCCAACTCCCATGTCCGAGTGGGTAGCAGACATCTGCCTCCCATGCATACACACTTCTGAGAGTTGAGCTCATGGCCTGTAACCCTACATCCTGCCTGCCGCTACCTTTCGCTTCCAAAAGGCCTAGGCTCGCTGCTTCCACGAAGTGTTGGGAGAGGTAACTGGAATCTCCCGGCACACAAGACGAGTGCCTCCAAGCTCAATCAAGCGATTCCTAGTAATTCCTGGGGTAGACTGGTGCTACATACTAAGTTCCATACGTGAGTAGGTAGTTGAACGCCTTGTCCAAAAACATCTTACTTCTGAGAGTTGAGCTCACCCTCAGTCCCTCACAGTTCCACACTGCCTGCAGAGTGAGTTTCGCACGTCTTCACCAGAGACGTTTGCCAGAGGCTTCTGAGACGCAAGTTAACAATGCAGACCTGGAGGGTATCTCCAGGTGCAGTAGAGTGGTAATCTGGGAACCTCCTGTCTCAGAATACTGCTACCTTCACCCTGCCATAAGAATGCAGCTAGTTGACAGCTGGCTTCAAGGCATGCTTCCCTGTGAGAGCTAAGGACAGGGCACAACCCTCCCGCATCCTGCTTGACTGTAGAAGGAGCTGCTAACGTCCTCATGTTAGTGGCAGGGAAAGGTTGTGAGAAAAGCATGTGGAATCGTTGTGCCTGAACCCACGTGTATCTGAGTTGAATACAGCGATTTCCAAAGTCCTTCTTCATCAGAGTGTAGCTAGGTTCCCACTCGCATGTCCGAGTGGGTAGCAGACATCTGCCTCCCATGCATACCCACTTCTGAGAGTTGAGCTTATGGCCTGTAACCCTACCTCCTGCCTGCAGCTACCTTTCGCTTCCAAAAGGCCTAGGCTCGCTGCTTCACCGAAGTGTTGGGAGAGGTAACTGGAATCTGCCGGCACACAAGACTAGTGCCTCCAAGCTCAATCCAGCGATTTCCCAGTAATTCCTGGGGTAGACTGGTGCTACATACTAAGTTCCATATGTGAGAAGGTAGCTGAACGCCTTGTCCAAAATCATCTTACTGCTGAGAGTTGAGCTCACCCTCAGTCCCTCACAGTTCCACACTGCCTGCAGAGTGAGTTTCCCACGTCTTCACCAGAGACTTTTGCCAGAGGCCTCTGAGACGCAAGTTAACAATGCAGACCTGGACGGTATCTCCAGGTGCAGTAGAGTGGTAATCTGGGAACCTCCTTACTCAGAATACTGCTACCTTCACACTGTCATAAGAATGCAGCTAGTTGAGAGCTGGCTTCTAGGCATGCTTCCCTGTGAGAGCTGAGGACAGGGCAGAACCCTCCCGCATCCTGCCTGACTGTAGACGTACCTGCTAACCTCCTATGTTAGTGGCTGGGATAGGTTGTGGGAAAAGCATGTGTAAGCATTGGGCCTGAACTCCCGTGTATCTGAGTTGAATACAGCGATTTCCAACATCCTTCTTCAATAGGAGTGTAGCTAGGTTCCAACTCCCATGTCCGAGTGGGTAGCAGACATCTGCCTCCCATGCATACACACTTCTGAGAGTTGAGCTTATGGCCTGTAACCCTACATCCTGCCTGCAGCTACCTTTCGCTTCCCAAAAGGCCTAGGCTCGCTGCTTGACGCAAGTGTTGGGAGAGGTAACTGGAATCTCCCGGCACACAAGACGAGTGCCTCCAAGCTCAATCCAGCGATTTCCTAGTAATTCCTGGGGTAGACTGGTGCTACATACTAAGTTCCATATGTGAGTAGGTAGCTGAACGCCTTGTCCAAAATCATCTTACTTCTGAGAGTTGAGCTCACCCTCAGTCCCTCACAGTTCCACACTGCCTGCAGAGTGAGTTTCGCACGTCTTCACCAGAGACGTTTGCCAGAGGCTCTGAGACGCAAGTTAACAATGCAGACCTGGAGGGTATCTCCAGGTGCAGTAGAGTGGTAATCTGGGAACCTCCTGTCTCAGAATACTGCTACCTTCACCCTGCCATAAGAATGCAGCTAGTTGACAGCTGGCTTCAAGGCATGCTTCCCTGTGAGAGCTAAGGACAGGGCACAACCCTCCCGCATCCTGCTTGACTGTAGAAGGAGCTGCTAACGTCCTCATGTTAGTGGCAGGGAAAGGTTGTGAGAAAAGCATGTGGAATCGTTGTGCCTGAACCCACGTGTATCTGAGTTGAATACAGCGATTTCCAAAGTCCTTCTTCATCAGAGTGTAGCTAGGTTCCCACTCGCATGTCCGAGTGGGTAGCAGACATCTGCCTCCCATGCATACCCACTTCTGAGAGTTGAGCTTATGGCCTGTAACCCTACCTCCTGCCTGCAGCTACCTTTCGCTTCCAAAAGGCCTAGGCTCGCTGCTTCACCGAAGTGTTGGGAGAGGTAACTGGAATCTGCCGGCACACAAGACTAGTGCCTCCAAGCTCAATCCAGCGATTTCCCAGTAATTCCTGGGGTAGACTGGTGCTACATACTAAGTTCCATATGTGAGAAGGTAGCTGAACGCCTTGTCCAAAATCATCTTACTGCTGAGAGTTGAGCTCACCCTCAGTCCCTCACAGTTCCACACTGCCTGCAGAGTGAGTTTCCCACGTCTTCACCAGAGACTTTTGCCAGAGGCCTCTGAGACGCAAGTTAACAATGCAGACCTGGACGGTATCTCCAGGTGCAGGAGAGTGGTAATCTGGGAACCTCCTTACTCAGAATACTGCTACCTTCACACTGTCATAAGAATGCAGCTAGTTGAGAGCTGGCTTCTAGGCATGCTTCCCTGTGAGAGCTGAGGACAGGGCAGAACCCTCCCGCATCCTGCCTGACTGTAGACGTACCTGCTAACCTCCTTATGTTAGTGGCTGGGATAGGTTGTGGGAAAAGCATGTGTAAGCATTGGGCCTGAACTCCCGTGTATCTGAGTTGAATACAGCGATTTCCAACATCCTTCTTCAATAGGAGTGTAGCTAGGTTCCAACTCCCATGTCCGAGTGGGTAGCAGACATCTGCCTCCCATGCATACACACTTCTGAGAGTTGAGCTCATGGCCTGTAACCCTACATCCTGCCTGCCGCTACCTTTCGCTTCCAAAAGGCCTAGGCTCGCTGCTTGACGCAAGTGTTGGGAGAGGTAACTGGAATCTCCCGGCACACAAGACGAGTGCCTCCAAGCTCAATCAAGCGATTTCCTAGTAATTCCTGGGGTAGACTGGTGCTACATACTAAGTTCCATACGTGAGTAGGTAGCTGAACGCCTTGTCCAAAATCATCTTACTTCTGAGAGTTGAGCTCACCCTCAGTCCCTCACAGTTCCACACTGCCTGCAGAGTGAGTTTCGCACGTCTTCACCAGAGACGTTTGCCAGAGGCTATGAGACGCAAGTTAACAATGCAGACCTGGAGGGTATCTCCAGGTGCAGTAGAGTGGTAATCTGGGAACCTCCTGTCTCAGAATACTGCTACCTTCACCCTGCCATAAGAATGCAGCTAGTTGACAGCTGGCTTCAAGGCATGCTTCCCTGTGAGAGCTAAGGACAGGGCACAACCCTCCCGCATCCTGCTTGACTGTAGAAGGAGCTGCTAACGTCCTCATGTTAGTGGCAGGGAAAGGTTGTGAGAAAAGCATGTGGAATCGTTGTGCCTGAACCCACGTGTATCTGAGTTGAATACAGCGATTTCCAAAGTCCTTCTTCATCAGAGTGTAGCTAGGTTCCCACTCGCATGTCCGAGTGGGTAGCAGACATCTGCCTCCCATGCATACCCACTTCTGAGAGTTGAGCTTATGGCCTGTAACCCTACCTCCTGCCTGCAGCTACCTTTCGCTTCCAAAAGGCCTAGGCTCGCTGCTTCACCGAAGTGTTGGGAGAGGTAACTGGAATCTGCCGGCACACAAGACTAGTGCCTCCAAGCTCAATCCAGCGATTTCCCAGTAATTCCTGGGGTAGACTGGTGCTACATACTAAGTTCCATATGTGAGAAGGTAGCTGAACGCCTTGTCCAAAATCATCTTACTGCTGAGAGTTGAGCTCACCCTCAGTCCCTCACAGTTCCACACTGCCTGCAGAGTGAGTTTCCCACGTCTTCACCAGAGACTTTTGCCAGAGGCCTCTGAGACGCAAGTTAACAATGCAGACCTGGACGGTATCTCCAGGTGCAGTAGAGTGGTAATCTGGGAACCTCCTTACTCAGAATACTGCTACCTTCACACTGTCATAAGAATGCAGCTAGTTGAGAGCTGGCTTCTAGGCATGCTTCCCTGTGAGAGCTGAGGACAGGGCAGAACCCTCCCGCATCCTGCCTGACTGTAGACGTACCTGCTAACCTCCTTATGTTAGTGGCTGGGATAGGTTGTGGGAAAAGCATGTGTAAGCATTGGGCCTGAACTCCCGTGTATCTGAGTTGAATACAGCGATTTCCAACATCCTTCTTCAATAGGAGTGTAGCTAGGTTCCAACTCCCATGTCCGAGTGGGTAGCAGACATCTGCCTCCCATGCATACACACTTCTGAGAGTTGAGCTCATGGCCTGTAACCCTACATCCTGCCTGCCGCTACCTTTCGCTTCCAAAAGGCCTAGGCTCGCTGCTTGACGCAAGTGTTGGGAGAGGTAACTGGAATCTCCCGGCACACAAGACGAGTGCCTCCAAGCTCAATCAAGCGATTTCCTAGTAATTCCTGGGGTAGACTGGTGCTACATACTAAGTTCCATACGTGAGTAGGTAGTTGAACGCCTTGTCCAAAACATCTTACTTCTGAGAGTTGAGCTCACCCTCAGTCCCTCACAGTTCCACACTGCCTGCAGAGTGAGTTTCGCACGTCTTCACCAGAGACGTTTGCCAGAGGCTTCTGAGACGCAAGTTAACAATGCAGACCTGGAGGGTATCTCCAGGTGCAGTAGAGTGGTAATCTGGGAACCTCCTGTCTCAGAATACTGCTACCTTCACCCTGCCATAAGAATGCAGCTAGTTGACAGCTGGCTTCAAGGCATGCTTCCCTGTGAGAGCTAAGGACAGGGCACAACCCTCCCGCATCCTGCTTGACTGTAGAAGGAGCTGCTAACGTCCTCATGTTAGTGGCAGGGAAAGGTTGTGAGAAAAGCATGTGGAATCGTTGTGCCTGAACCCACGTGTATCTGAGTTGAATACAGCGATTTCCAAAGTCCTTCTTCATCAGAGTGTAGCTAGGTTCCCACTCGCATGTCCGAGTGGGTAGCAGACATCTGCCTCCCATGCATACCCACTTCTGAGAGTTGAGCTTATGGCCTGTAACCCTACCTCCTGCCTGCAGCTACCTTTCGCTTCCAAAAGGCCTAGGCTCGCTGCTTCACCGAAGTGTTGGGAGAGGTAACTGGAATCTGCCGGCACACAAGACTAGTGCCTCCAAGCTCAATCCAGCGATTTCCCAGTAATTCCTGGGGTAGACTGGTGCTACATACTAAGTTCCATATGTGAGAAGGTAGCTGAACGCCTTGTCCAAAATCATCTTACTTCTGAGAGTTGAGCTCACCCTCAGTCCCTCACAGTTCCACACTGCCTGCAGAGTGAGTTTCGCACGTCTTCACCAGAGACGTTTGCCAGAGGCTATGAGACGCAAGTTAACAATGCAGACCTGGAGGGTATCTCCAGGTGCAGTAGAGTGGTAATCTGGGAACCTCCTGTCTCAGAATACTGCTACCTTCACCCTGCCATAAGAATGCAGCTAGTTGACAGCTGGCTTCAAGGCATGCTTCCCTGTGAGAGCTAAGGACAGGGCACAACCCTCCCGCATCCTGCTTGACTGTAGAAGGAGCTGCTAACGTCCTCATGTTAGTGGCAGGGAAAGGTTGTGAGAAAAGCATGTGGAATCGTTGTGCCTGAACCCACGTGTATCTGAGTTGAATACAGCGATTTCCAAAGTCCTTCTTCATCAGAGTGTAGCTAGGTTCCCACTCGCATGTCCGAGTGGGTAGCAGACATCTGCCTCCCATGCATACCCACTTCTGAGAGTTGAGCTTATGGCCTGTAACCCTACCTCCTGCCTGCAGCTACCTTTCGCTTCCAAAAGGCCTAGGCTCGCTGCTTCACCGAAGTGTTGGGAGAGGTAACTGGAATCTCCGGCACACAAGACTAGTGCCTCCAAGCTCAATCCAGCGATTTCCCAGTAATTCCTGGGGTAGACTGGTGCTACATACTAAGTTCCATATGTGAGAAGGTAGCTGAACGCCTTGTCCAAAATCATCTTACTTCTGAGAGTTGAGCTCACCCTCAGTCCCTCACAGTTCCACACTGCCTGCAGAGTGAGTTTCGCACGTCTTCACCAGAGACGTTTGCCAGAGGCTCTGAGACGCAAGTTAACAATGCAGACCTGGAGGGTATCTCCAGGTGCAGTAGAGTGGTAATCTGGGAACCTCCTGTCTCAGAATACTGCTACCTTCACCCTGCCATAAGAATGCAGCTAGTTGACAGCTGGCTTCAAGGCATGCTTCCCTGTGAGAGCTAAGGACAGGGCACAACCCTCCCGCATCCTGCTTGACTGTAGAAGGAGCTGCTAACGTCCTCATGTTAGTGGCAGGGAAAGGTTGTGAGAAAAGCATGTGGAATCGTTGTGCCTGAACCCACGTGTATCTGAGTTGAATACAGCGATTTCCAAAGTCCTTCTTCATCAGAGTGTAGCTAGGTTCCCACTCGCATGTCCGAGTGGGTAGCAGACATCTGCCTCCCATGCATACCCACTTCTGAGAGTTGAGCTTATGGCCTGTAACCCTACCTCCTGCCTGCAGCTACCTTTCGCTTCCAAAAGGCCTAGGCTCGCTGCTTCACCGAAGTGTTGGGAGAGGTAACTGGAATCTGCCGGCACACAAGACTAGTGCCTCCAAGCTCAATCCAGCGATTTCCCAGTAATTCCTGGGGTAGACTGGTGCTACATACTAAGTTCCATATGTGAGAAGGTAGCTGAACGCCTTGTCCAAAATCATCTTACTGCTGAGAGTTGAGCTCACCCTCAGTCCCTCACAGTTCCACACTGCCTGCAGAGTGAGTTTCGCACGTCTTCACCAGAGACGTTTTGCCAGAGGCCTCTGAGACGCAAGTTAACAATGCAGACCTGGACGGGTATCTCCAGGTGCAGTAGAGTGGTAATCTGGGAACCTCCTGTCTCAGAATACTGCTACCTTCACCCTGTCATAAGAATGCAGCTAGTTGACAGCTGGCTTCTAAGGCATGCTTCCCTGTGAGAGCTAGGACAGGGCACAACCCTCCCGCATCCTGCTTGACTGTAGAAGGAGCTGCTAACGTCCTCATGTTAGTGGCAGGGAAAGGTTGTGAGAAAAGCATGTGGAATCGTTGTGCCTGAACCCACGTGTATCTGAGTTGAATACAGCGATTTCCAAAGTCCTTCTTCATCAGAGTGTAGCTAGGTTCCCACTCGCATGTCCGAGTGGGTAGCAGACATCTGCCTCCCATGCATACCCACTTCTGAGAGTTGAGCTATGGCCTGTAACCCTACCTCCTGCCTGCAGCTACCTTTCGCTTCCAAAAGGCCTAGGCTCGCTGCTTCACGCAAGTGTTGGGAGAGGTAACTGGAATCTCCCGGCACACAAGACGAGTGCCTCCAAGCTCAATCAAGCGATTTCCCTAGTAATTCCTGGGGTAGACTGGTGCTACATACTAAGTTCCATATCGTGAGAAGGTAGCTTGAACGCCTTGTCCAAAATCATCTTACTTCTGAGAGTTGAGCTCACCCTCAGTCCCTCACAGTTCCACACTGCCTGCAGAGTGAGTTTCGCACGTCTTCACCAGAGACGTTTGCCAGAGGCTTCTGAGACGCAAGTTAACAATGCAGACCTGGAGGGTATCTCCAGGTGCAGTAGAGTGGTAATCTGGGAACCTCCTGTCTCAGAATACTGCTACCTTCACCCTGCCATAAGAATGCAGCTAGTTGACAGCTGGCTTCAAGGCATGCTTCCCTGTGAGAGCTAAGGACAGGGCACAACCCTCCCGCATCCTGCTTGACTGTAGAAGGAGCTGCTAACGTCCTCATGTTAGTGGCAGGGAAAGGTTGTGAGAAAAGCATGTGGAATCGTTGTGCCTGAACCCACGTGTATCTGAGTTGAATACAGCGATTTCCAAAGTCCTTCTTCATCAGAGTGTAGCTAGGTTCCCACTCGCATGTCCGAGTGGGGTAGCAGACATCTGCCTCCCATGCATACCCACTTCTGAGAGTTGAGCTTATGGCCTGTAACCCTACCTCCTGCCTGCAGCTACCTTTCGCTTCCAAAAGGCCTAGGCTCGCTGCTTCACCGAAGTGTTGGGAGAGGTAACTGGAATCTGCCGGCACACAAGACTAGTGCCTCCAAGCTCAATCCAGCGATTTCCCAGTAATTCCTGGGGTAGACTGGTGCTACATACTAAGTTCCATATGTGAGAAGGTAGCTGAACGCCTTGTCCAAAATCATCTTACTGCTGAGAGTTGAGCTCACCCTCAGTCCCTCACAGGTTCCACACTGCCTGCAGAGTGAGTTTCCCACGTCTTCACCAGAGACTTTTGCCAGAGGCCTATGAGACGCAAGTTAACAATGCAGACCTGGAGGGTATCTCCAGGTGCAGTAGAGTGGTAATCTGGGAACCTCCTTACTCAGAATACTGCTACCTTCACACTGTCATAAGAATGCAGCTAGTTGAGAGCTGGCTTCTAGGCATGCTTCCCTGTGAGAAGCTGAGGACAGGGCAGAACCCTCCCCGCATCCTGCCTGACTGTAGACGTACCTGCTAACCTCCTTATGTTAGTGGCTGGGATAGGTTGTGGGAAAAGCATGTGTAAGCATTGGGCCTGAACTCCCGTGTAGCTGAGTTGAATACAGCGATTTCCAACATCCTTCTTCAATAGGAGTGTAGCTAGGTTCCAACTCCCATGTCCGAGTGGGTAGCAGACATCTGCCTCCCATGCATCAACCACTTCTGAGAGTTGAGCTCATGGCCTGTAACCCTACATCCTGCCTGCCGCTACCTTTCGCTTCCAAAAGGCCTAGGCTCGCTGCTTGACGCAAGTGTTGGGAGAGGTAACTGGAATCTCCCGGCACACAAGACGAGTGCCTCCAAGGTCAATCAAGCGATTTCCTAGTAATTCCTGGGGTAGACTGGTGCTACATACTAAGTTCCATACGTGAGTAGGTAGTTGAACGCCTTGTCCAAAACATCTTACTTCTGAGAGTTGAGCTCACCCTCAGTCCCTCACAGTTCCACACTGCCTGCAGAGTGAGTTTCGCACGTCTTCACCAGAGACGTTTGCCAGAGGCTTCTGAGACGCAAGTTAACAATGCAGACCTGGAGGGTATCTCCAGGTGCAGTAGAGTGGTAATCTGGGAACCTCCTGTCTCAGAATACTGCTACCTTCACCCTGCCATAAGAATGCAGCTAGTTGACAGCTGGCTTCAAGGCATGCTTCCCTGTGAGAGCTAAGGACAGGGCACAACCCTCCCGCATCCTGCTTGACTGTAGAAGGAGCTGCTAACGTCCTCATGTTAGTGGCAGGGAAAGGTTGTGAGAAAAGCATGTGGAATCGTTGTGCCTGAACCCACGTGTATCTGAGTTGAATACAGCGATTTCCAAAGTCCTTCTTCATCAGAGTGTAGCTAGGTTCCCACTCGCATGTCCGAGTGGGTAGCAGACATCTGCCTCCCATGCATACCCACTTCTGAGAGTTGAGCTTATGGCCTGTAACCCTACCTCCTGCCTGCAGCTACCTTTCGCTTCCAAAAGGCCTAGGCTCGCTGCTTCACCGAAGTGTTGGGAGAGGTAACTGGAATCTGCCGGCACACAAGACTAGTGCCTCCAAGCTCAATCCAGCGATTTCCAGTAATTCCTGGGGTAGACTGGTGCTACATACTAAGTTCCATATGTGAGAAGGTAGCTGAACGCCTTGTCCAAAATCATCTTACTGCTGAGAGTTGAGCTCACCCTCAGTCCCTCACAGTTCCACACTGCCTGCAGAGTGAGTTTTCCCACGTCTTCACCAGAGACTTTTGCCAGAGGCTATGAGACGCAAGTTAACAATGCAGACCTGGAGGGTATCTCCAGGTGCAGTAGAGTGGTAATCTGGGAACCCTCCTTACTCAGAATACTGCTACCTTCACACTGTCATAAGAATGCAGCTAGTTGAGAGCTGGCTTCTAGGCATGCTTCCCTGTGAGAGCTGAGGACAGGGCAGAACCCTCCCGCATCCTGCCTGACTTGTAGACGTACCTGCTAACCTCCTTATGTTAGTGGCTGGGACTAGGTTGTGGGAAAAAAGCATGTGTAAGCATGGGCATGAACTCCCGTGTATCTGAGTTGGAATACAGCGATTCCAACATCCTTCTTCAATAGGAGTGTAGCTAGGTTCCAACTCCCATTGTCCGAGTGGGTAGCAGACATCTGCCTCCCATGCATACACCACTTCTGAGAGTTGAGCTTCATGGCCTGTAACCCTACATCCTGCCTGCCGCTACCTTTCGCTTCCAAAAGGCCTAGGCTCGCTGCTTCACCGAAGTGTTGGGAGAGGTTAACTGGAATCTCCCGGCACACAAGACGAGTGCCTCCAGCTCAATCCAGCGATTTCCCAGTAATTCCTGGGTAGACTGGTGCTACATTACTAAGTTCCATATGTGAGAGGTAGCTGAACGCCTTGTCCAAAATCATCTTACTTCTGAGAGTTGAGCTCACCCTCAGTCCCTCACAGTTCCACCACTGCCTGCAGAGTGAGTTTCGCACGTCTTCACCAGAGACGTTTGCCAGAAGGCTTCTGAGACACAAGTTAACAATGCAGACCTGGAGGGTATCTCCAGGTGCAGTAAGAGTGGTAATCTGGGAACCTCCTGATCTCAGAATACTGCTACCTTCACCTGCCATAAGAATTGCAGCTAGTTGACAGCTGGCTTCAAGACATGCTTCCCTGTGAGAGCTAAGGACAGGGCAGAACCCTCCCGCATCCTGCCTGACTGTAGACGTAGCCTGCTAACCGTCCTCATGTTAGTGGCGGGAAAGGTTGTGAGAAAAGCATGTGGAATCGTTTGTGCCTGAACCCACGTGTATCTGAGTTGAATACAGCGATTTCCAAAGTCCTTCTTCATCAGAGTGTAGCTAGGTTCCCACTCGCATGTCCGAGTGGGTAGCAGACATCTGCCTCCCATGCATACCCACTTCTGAGAGTTGAGCTTATGGCCTGTAACCCTACCTCCTGCCTGCAGCTACCTTTCGCTTCCAAAAGGCCCTAGGCTCGCTGCTTCACCTAAGTGTTGGGAGAGGGTAACTGGAATCTGCCGGCACACAAGACTAGTGCCTCCAAGCTCAATCCAGCGATTCCCAGTAATTCCTGGGGTAGACTGGTGCTACATACTAAGTTCCATATGTGAGAAGGTTAGCTGAACGCCTTGTCCAAACTCATCTTACTGCTGAGAGTTGAGCTCACCCTCAGTCCCTCACAGTTCACACTGCCTGCAGAGTGAGTTTCCCACGTCTTCACCAGAGACTTTTGCCAGAGGCCTCTGAGACGCAAGGTAACAATGCAGACCTGGCGGTATCTCAGGTGCAGGTAGAGTGGTAATCTGGGAACCTCCTGTCTCAGAATACTGCTACCTTCACACTGTCATAAGAATGCAGCTAGTTGAGAGCTGGCTTCTAGGCATGCTTCCCTGTGAGAGCTGAGGACAGGGCAGAACCCTCCCGCATCCTGCCTGACTGTAGACGTACCTGCTAACCTCCTCTATGTTAGTGGCTGGGATAGGTTGTGGGAAAAGCATGTGTAAGCATTGGGCCTGAACTCCCGTGTATCTGAGTTGAATACAGCGATTTCCAACATCCTTCTTCAATAGGAGTGTAGCTAGGTTCCAACTCCCATGTCCGAGTGGGTAGCAGACATCTGCCTCCCATGCATACACACTTCTGAGAGTTGAGCTTATGGCCTGTAACCCTACCTCCTGCCTGCAGCTACCTTTCGCTTCCAAAGGCCTAGGCTCGCTGCTTCACGAAGTGTGGGAGAGGTAACTGGAATCTGCCGGCACACAAGACTAGTGCCTCTACAAGCTCAAATCCAGCGATTCCCAGTAATTCCTGGGATAGACTGGTGATACATACTAAGTTCCATATGTGAGAAGGTAGCTGAACGCCTTGTCCAAAATCATCTTACTTCTGAGAGTTGAGTCACCCTCAGTCCATCACAGTTCCACACTGCCTGCAGAGTGAGTTTCCCACGTCTCACCAGAGACGTTTGCCAGAGGCTCTGAGACGCAAGTTAACAATGCAGACCTGGAGGTATCTCCAGGTGCAGTAGAGTGGTAATCTGGGAACCTCCTGTCTCAGAATACTGCTACCTTCACCCTGCCATAAGAATGCAGCTAGTTGACAGCTGGCTTCAAGGCCTGCTTCCCTGTGAGAGCTAAGGACAGGGCACAACCCTCCCGCATCCTGCTGATGTAGAAGGACCTGCTAACGTCCTCATGTTAGTGGCGGGAAGGTTGTGGGGAAAGCATGTGGAATCGATTGTGCCCTGAACCCACGTGTATCTGAGTGAATACAGCGATTTCCAAAGTCCTTCTTCATCAGAGTGTAGCTAGGTTCCCACTCGCATGTCCGAGTGGGTAGCGACATCTGCCTCCCATGCCTACCCACTTCTGAGAGTTGAGCTTATGGCCTGTAACCCCTACCTCCTGCCTGCAGCTACCTTTCGCTTCCAAAAGGCCTACCTAGCTCGCTGCTTCACCGAAGTGTTGGGAGAGGTAACTGGAATCTGCCGGCACACAAGACTAGTGCCTCCAAGCTCAATCCAGCGATTTTTCCCAGTAATTCCTGGGGTAGACTGGTGCTACATTACTAAGTTCCATATGTGAGAAGGTAGCTGAACGCCTTGTCCAAAATCACTCTTACTGCTGAGAGTTGAGCTCACCCTCAGTCCCCTCACAGTCCACACATGCCTGCAGAGTGGAGTTTTCCCACGTCTTCACCAGAGACTTTGCCAGAGGCCTCTGAGACGCAAGTTAACAATGCAGACCTGGAGGGTATCTCCAGGTGCAGTAGAGTGGTAATCTGGGAACCTCCTTACTCAGAATACTGCTACCTTCACACTGTCATAAGAATGCAGCTAGTTGAGAGCTGGCTTCTAGGCATGCTTCCCTGTGAGAGCTGAGGACAGGGCAGAACCCTCCCGCATCCTGCCTGACTGTAGACGTACCTGCTAACCTCCTTATGTTAGTGGCTGGGATAGGTTGTGGGAAAAGCATGTGTAAGCATTGGGCCTGAACTCCCGTGTATCTGAGTTGAATACAGCGATTTCCAACATCCTTCTTCAATAGGAGTGTAGCTAGGTTCCAACTCCCATGTCCGAGTGGGTAGCAGACATCTGCCTCCCATGCATACACACTTCTGAGAGTTGAGCTTATGGCCTGTAACCCTACATCCTGCCTGCCGCTACCTTTCGCTTCCAAAAGGCCTAGGCTCGCTGCTTGACGCAAGTGTTGGGAGAGGTAACTGGAATCTACCCGGCACACAAGACTAGTCCTCCAAGCTCAATTCCAGCGATTTCCCTAGTAATTCCTGGGGTAGACTGGTGCTTACATTACTAAGTTCCATATGTGAGAGAGGTAGCTGAACGCCTTGTCCAAAAATCATCTTACTTCTGAGAGTTGAGCTCACCCTCAGTCCCTCACAGTTCCACACTGCCTGCAGAGTGAGTTTCCACGTCTTCACCAGAGACGTTTGCCAGAGGCTTCTGAGACACAAGTTAACAATGCAGACCTGGAGGTATTCTCAGGTGCAGTAGAGTGGTAATCTGGGAACCTCCTGTCTCAGAATACTGCTACCTTCACCCTGCCATAAGAATGCAGCTAGTTGACAGCTGGCTTCAAGGCATGCTTCCCTGTGAGAGCTAAGGACAGGGCACAACCCTCCCGCATCCTGCTTGACTGTAGAAGGAGCTGCTAACGTCCTCATGTTAGTGGCAGGGAAAGGTTGTGAGAAAAGCATGTGGAATCGTTGTGCCTGAACCCACGTGTATCTGAGTTGAATACAGCGATTTCCAAAGTCCTTCTTCATCAGAGTGTAGCTAGGTTCCCACTCGCATGTCCGAGTGGGTAGCAGACATCTGCCTCCCATGCATACCCACTTCTGAGAGTTGAGCTTATGGCCTGTAACCCTACCTCCTGCCTGCAGCTACCTTTCGCTTCCAAAAGGCCTAGGCTCGCTGCTTCACCGAAGTGTTGGGAGAGGTAACTGGAATCTGCCGGCACACAAGACTAGTGCCTCCAAGCTCAATCCAGCGATTTCCCAGTAATTCCTGGGGTAGACTGGTGCTACATACTAAGTTCCATATGTGAGAAGGTAGCTGAACGCCTTGTCCAAAATCATCTTACTGCTGAGAGTTGAGCTCACCCTCAGTCCCTCACAGTTCCACACTGCCTGCAGAGTGAGTTTCCCACGTCTTCACCAGAGACTTTTGCCAGAGGCCTCTGAGACGCAAGTTAACAATGCAGACCTGGAGGGTATCTCCAGGTGCAGTAGAGTGGTAATCTGGGAACCTCCTGTCTCAGAATACTGCTACCTTCACACTGTCATAAGAATGCAGCTAGTTGAGAGCTGGCTTCTAGGCATGCTTCCCTGTGAGAGCTGAGGACAGGGCAGAACCCTCCCGCATCCTGCCTGACTGTAGACGTACCTGCTAACCTCCTTATGTTAGTGGCTGGGATAGGTTGTGGGAAAAGCATGTGTAAGCATTGGGCCTGAACTCCCGTGTATCTGAGTTGAATACAGCGATTTCCAACATCCTTCTTCAATAGGAGTGTAGCTAGGTTCCAACTCCCATGTCCGAGTGGGTAGCAGACATCTGCCTCCCATGCATACACACTTCTGAGAGTTGAGCTTATGGCCTGTAACCCTACATCCTGCCTGCCGCTACCTTTCGCTTCCAAAAGGCCTAGGCTCGCTGCTTGACGCAAGTGTTGGGAGAGGTAACTGGAATCTCCCGGCACACAAGACGAGTGCCTCCAAGCTCAATCAAGCGATTTCCTAGTAATTCCTGGGGTAGACTGGTGCTACATACTAAGTTCCATACGTGAGTAGGTAGTTGAACGCCTTGTCCAAAATCATCTTACTTCTGAGAGTTGAGCTCACCCTCAGTCCCTCACAGTTCCACACTGCCTGCAGAGTGAGTTTCGCACGTCTTCACCAGAGACGTTTGCCAGAGGCTTCTGAGACGCAAGTTAACAATGCAGACCTGGAGGGTATCTCCAGGTGCAGTAGAGTGGTAATCTGGGAACCTCCTGTCTCAGAATACTGCTACCTTCACCCTGCCATAAGAATGCAGCTAGTTGACAGTGGCTTCAAGGCATGCTTCCCTGTGAGAGCTAAGGACAGGGCACAACCCTCACCGCATCCTGCTTGACTGTAGAAGGAGCTGCTAACGTTCCTCATGTTAGTGGCAGGGAAAGGTTGTGAGAAAAAGCATGTGGAATCGTTGTGCCTGAACCCACGGTATCTGAGTTGAATACAGCGATTCCAAAGTCCTTCTTCATCAGAGTGTAGCTAGGTTCCCACTCGCATGTACGAGTGGGTAGCAGACATCTGCCTCCCATGATTACCCACTTCTGAGAGTTGAGCTTATGGCTGTAACCCTACCTCCTGCCTGCAGCTACCTTTCGCTTCCAAAAGGCCTAGGCTCGCTGTTCACCGAAGTGTTGGGAGGAGGTAACTGGAATCTGCCGGCACACAAGACTAGTGCCCTTCAAGCTCAATCCAGCGATTTTCCCAGTAATTCCCTGGGGTAGACTGGTGCTACATACTACGTTCCATATGTGAGAAGGTAGCTGAATGCCTTGTCCCAAATCATCTTACTTATGAGAGTTGAGCTCACCCTCAGTCCCTCACAGTTCTCCACACTGCCTGCACGAGTGTAAGTTTTCCCACGTCTTCACCAGAGACTTTTGCCAGAGGCTATGAGACGCAAGTTAACAATTGCAGACCTGGAGGTATCTCCAGGTGCAAGTAGAGTGGTAATCTGGAACCTCCTTACTCAGAATACTGCTACCTTCACACTGTCATCAGAATGCAGCTAGTTGAGAGCTGGCTTCTAGGCATGCTTCCCTTGTGAGAGCTGAGGACAGGGCAGAACCCTCCCGCATCCTGCCCTGACTGTAGACGTAGCTGCTAACCTCCTTCATGTTAGTGGCGGGATAAGGTTGTGGGGAAAAGCATGTGTAGCACTGGGCCTGAACTCCCGTTGTATCTGAGTTGAATACAGCGATTTCCAACAGTCCTTCTTCAATAGGAGTGTAGCTAGGTTCCAACTCCCATGTCCGAGTGGGTAGCAGACATCTGCCTCCCATGCATACACACTTCTGAGAGTTGAGCTTATGGCCTGTAACCCTACATCCTGCCTGCAGCTACCTTTCGCTTCCAAAAGGCCTAGGCTCGCTGCTTGACGCAAGTGTTGGGAGAGGTAACTGGAATCTCCCGGCACACAAGACGAGTGCCTCCAAGCTCAATCCAGCGATTTCCTAGTAATTCCTGGGGTAGACTGGTGCTACATACTAAGTTCCATACGTGAGTAGGTAGCTTGAACGCCTTGTCCAAAATCATCTTACTTCTGAGAGTTGAGCTCACCCTCAGTCCCTCACAGTTCCACACTGCCTGCAGAGTGAGTTTCGCACGTCTTCACCAGAGACGTTTGCCAGAGGCTTCTGAGACGCAAGTTAACAATGCAGACCTGGAGGGTATCTCCAGGTGCAGTAGAGTGGTAATCTGGGAACCTCCTGTCTCAGAATACTGCTACCTTCACCCTGCCATAAGAATGCAGCTAGTTGACAGCTGGCTTCAAGGCATGCTTCCCTGTGAGAGCTAAGGACAGGGCACAACCCTCCCGCATCCTGCTTGACTGTAGAAGGAGCTGCTAACGTCCTCATGTTAGTGGCAGGGAAAGGTTGTGAGAAAAGCATGTGGAATCGTTGTGCCTGAACCCACGTGTATCTGAGTTGAATACAGCGATTTCCAAAGTCCTTCTTCATCAGAGTGTAGCTAGGTTCCCACTCGCATGTCCGAGTGGGTAGCAGACATCTGCCTCCCATGCATACCCACTTCTGAGAGTTGAGCTTATGGCCTGTAACCCTACCTCCTGCCTGCAGCTACCTTTCGCTTCCAAAAGGCCTAGGCTCGCTGCTTCACCGAAGTGTTGGGAGAGGTAACTGGAATCTGCCGGCACACAAGACTAGTGCCTCCAAGCTCAATCCAGCGATTTCCCAGTAATTCCTGGGGTAGACTGGTGCTACATACTAAGTTCCATATGTGAGAAGGTAGCTGAACGCCTTGTCCAAAATCATCTTACTGCTGAGAGTTGAGCTCACCCTCAGTCCCTCACAGTTCCACACTGCCTGCAGAGTGAGTTTCCCACGTCTTCACCAGAGACTTTTGCCAGAGGCCTCTGAGACGCAAGTTAACAATGCAGACCTGGACGGTATCTCCAGGTGCAGTAGAGTGGTAATCTGGGAACCTCCTTACTCAGAATACTGCTACCTTCACACTGTCATAAGAATGCAGCTAGTTGAGAGCTGGCTTCTAGGCATGCTTCCCTGTGAGAGCTGAGGACAGGGCAGAACCCTCCCGCATCCTGCCTGACTGTAGACGTACCTGCTAACCTCCTTATGTTAGTGGCTGGGATAGGTTGTGGGAAAAGCATGTGTAAGCATTGGGCCTGAACTCCCGTGTATCTGAGTTGAATACAGCGATTTCCAACAGTCCTTCTTCAATAGGAGTGTAGCTAGGTTCCAACTCCCATGTCCGAGTGGGTAGCAGACATCTGCCTCCCATGCATACCCACTTCTGAGAGTTGAGCTTATGGCCTGTAACCCTACCTCCTGCCTGCAGCTACCTTTCGCTTCCAAAAGGCCTAGGCTCGCTGCTTGACGCAAGTGTTGGGAGAGGTAACTGGAATCTCCCGGCACACAAGACTAGTGCCTCCAAGCTCAATCCAGCGATTTCCTAGTAATTCCTGGGGTAGACTGGTGCTACATACTAAGTTCCATATGTGAGAAGGTAGCTGAACGCCTTGTCCAAAATCATCTTACTTCTGAGAGTTGAGCTCACCCTCAGTCCCTCACAGTTCCACACTGCCTGCAGAGTGAGTTTCGCACGTCTTCACCAGAGACGTTTGCCAGAGGCTCTGAGACGCAAGTTAACAATGCAGACCTGGAGGGTATCTCCAGGTGCAGTAGAGTGGTAATCTGGGAACCTCCTGTCTCAGAATACTGCTACCTTCACCCTGCCATAAGAATGCAGCTAGTTGACAGCTGGCTTCAAGGCATGCTTCCCTGTGAGAGCTAAGGACAGGGCACAACCCTCCCGCATCCTGCTTGACTGTAGAAGGAGCTGCTAACGTCCTCATGTTAGTGGCAGGGAAAGGTTGTGAGAAAAGCATGTGGAATCGTTGTGCCTGAACCCACGTGTATCTGAGTTGAATACAGCGATTTCCAAAGTCCTTCTTCATCAGAGTGTAGCTAGGTTCCCACTCGCATGTCCGAGTGGGTAGCAGACATCTGCCTCCCATGCATACCCACTTCTGAGAGTTGAGCTTATGGCCTGTAACCCTACCTCCTGCCTGCAGCTACCTTTCGCTTCCAAAAGGCCTAGGCTCGCTGCTTCACCGAAGTGTTGGGAGAGGTAACTGGAATCTGCCGGCACACAAGACTAGTGCCTCCAAGCTCAATCCAGCGATTTCCCAGTAATTCCTGGGGTAGACTGGTGCTACATACTAAGTTCCATATGTGAGAAGGTAGCTGAACGCCTTGTCCAAAATCATCTTACTGCTGAGAGTTGAGCTCACCCTCAGTCCCTCACAGTTCCACACTGCCTGCAGAGTGAGTTTCCCACGTCTTCACCAGAGACTTTTGCCAGAGGCCTCTGAGACGCAAGTTAACAATGCAGACCTGGAGGGTATCTCCAGGTGCAGTAGAGTGGTAATCTGGGAACCTCCTGTACTCAGAATACTGCTACCTTCACACTGTCATAAGAATGCAGCTAGTTGAGAGCTGGCTTCTAGGCATGCTTCCCTGTGAGAGCTGAGGACAGGGCAGAACCCTCCCGCATCCTGCCTGACTGTAGACGTACCTGCTAACCTCCTTATGTTAGTGGCTGGGATAGGTTGTGGGAAAAGCATGTGTAAGCATTGGGCCTGAACTCCCGTGTATCTGAGTTGAATACAGCGATTTCCAACATCCTTCTTCAATAGGAGTGTAGCTAGGTTCCAACTCCCATGTCCGAGTGGGTAGCAGACATCTGCCTCCCATGCATACACACTTCTGAGAGTTGAGCTTATGGCCTGTAACCCTACATCCTGCCTGCCGCTACCTTTCGCTTCCAAAAGGCCTAGGCTCGCTGCTTGACGCAAGTGTTGGGAGAGGTAACTGGAATCTCCCGGCACACAAGACGAGTGCCTCCAAGCTCAATCCAGCGATTTCCTAGTAATTCCTGGGGTAGACTGGTGCTACATACTAAGTTCCATACGTGAGTAGGTAGCTGAACGCCTTGTCCAAAATCATCTTACTTCTGAGAGTTGAGCTCACCCTCAGTCCCTCACAGTTCCACACTGCCTGCAGAGTGAGTTTCGCACGTCTTCACCAGAGACGTTTGCCAGAGGCTTCTGAGACGCAAGTTAACAATGCAGACCTGGAGGGTATCTCCAGGTGCAGTAGAGTGGTAATCTGGGAACCTCCTGTCTCAGAATACTGCTACCTTCACCCTGCCATAAGAATGCAGCTAGTTGACAGCTGGCTTCAAGGCATGCTTCCCTGTGAGAGCTAAGGACAGGGCACAACCCTCCCGCATCCTGCTTGACTGTAGAAGGAGCTGCTAACGTCCTCATGTTAGTGGCAGGGAAAGGTTGTGAGAAAAGCATGTGGAATCGTTGTGCCTGAACCCACGTGTATCTGAGTTGAATACAGCGATTTCCAAAGTCCTTCTTCATCAGAGTGTAGCTAGGTTCCCACTCGCATGTCCGAGTGGGTAGCAGACATCTGCCTCCCATGCATACCCACTTCTGAGAGTTGAGCTTATGGCCTGTAACCCTACCTCCTGCCTGCAGCTACCTTTCGCTTCCAAAAGGCCTAGGCTCGCTGCTTCACCGAAGTGTTGGGAGAGGTAACTGGAATCTGCCGGCACACAAGACTAGTGCCTCCAAGCTCAATCCAGCGATTTCCCAGTAATTCCTGGGGTAGACTGGTGCTACATACTAAGTTCCATATGTGAGAAGGTAGCTGAACGCCTTGTCCAAAATCATCTTACTGCTGAGAGTTGAGCTCACCCTCAGTCCCTCACAGTTCCACACTGCCTGCAGAGTGAGTTTCCCACGTCTTCACCAGAGACTTTTGCCAGAGGCCTCTGAGACGCAAGTTAACAATGCAGACCTGGACGGTATCTCCAGGTGCAGTAGAGTGGTAATCTGGGAACCTCCTTACTCAGAATACTGCTACCTTCACACTGTCATAAGAATGCAGCTAGTTGAGAGCTGGCTTCTAGGCATGCTTCCCTGTGAGAGCTGAGGACAGGGCAGAACCCTCCCGCATCCTGCCTGACTGTAGACGTACCTGCTAACCTCCTTATGTTAGTGGCTGGGATAGGTTGTGGGAAAAGCATGTGTAAGCATTGGGCCTGAACTCCCGTGTATCTGAGTTGAATACAGCGATTTCCAACATCCTTCTTCAATAGGAGTGTAGCTAGGTTCCAACTCCCATGTCCGAGTGGGTAGCAGACATCTGCCTCCCATGCATACACACTTCTGAGAGTTGAGCTTATGGCCTGTAACCCTACATCCTGCCTGCAGCTACCTTTCGCTTCCAAAAGGCCTAGGCTCGCTGCTTGACGCAAGTGTTGGGAGAGGTAACTGGAATCTCCCGGCACACAAGACGAGTGCCTCCAAGCTCAATCCAGCGATTTCCTAGTAATTCCTGGGGTAGACTGGTGCTACATACTAAGTTCCATACTGTGAGTAGGTAGTTGAACGCCTTGTCCAAAATCATCTTACTTCTGAGAGTTGAGCTCACCCTCAGTCCCTCACAGTTCCACACTGCCTGCAGAGTGAGTTTCGCACGTCTTCACCAGAGACGTTTGCCAGAGGCTTCTGAGACGCAAGTTAACAATGCAGACCTGGAGGGTATCTCCAGGTGCAGTAGAGTGGTAATCTGGGAACCTCCTGTCTCAGAATACTGCTACCTTCACCCTGCCATAAGAATGCAGCTAGTTGACAGCTGGCTTCAAGGCATGCTTCCCTGTGAGAGCTAAGGACAGGGCACAACCCTCCCGCATCCTGCTTGACTGTAGAAGGAGCTGCTAACGTCCTCATGTTAGTGGCAGGGAAAGGTTGTGAGAAAAGCATGTGGAATCGTTGTGCCTGAACCCACGTGTATCTGAGTTGAATACAGCGATTTCCAAAGTCCTTCTTCATCAGAGTGTAGCTAGGTTCCCACTCGCATGTCCGAGTGGGTAGCAGACATCTGCCTCCCATGCATACCCACTTCTGAGAGTTGAGCTTATGGCCTGTAACCCTACCTCCTGCCTGCAGCTACCTTTCGCTTCCAAAAGGCCTAGGCTCGCTGCTTCACCGAAGTGTTGGGAGAGGTAACTGGAATCTGCCGGCACACAAGACTAGTGCCTCCAAGCTCAATCCAGCGATTTCCCAGTAATTCCTGGGGTAGACTGGTGCTACATACTAAGTTCCATATGTGAGAAGGTAGCTGAACGCCTTGTCCAAAATCATCTTACTGCTGAGAGTTGAGCTCACCCTCAGTCCCTCACAGTTCCACACTGCCTGCAGAGTGAGTTTCCCACGTCTTCACCAGAGACTTTTGCCAGAGGCCTCTGAGACGCAAGTTAACAATGCAGACCTGGAGGGTATCTCCAGGTGCAGTAGAGTGGTAATCTGGGAACCTCCTGTACTCAGAATACTGCTACCTTCACACTGTCATAAGAATGCAGCTAGTTGAGAGCTGGCTTCTAGGCATGCTTCCCTGTGAGAGCTGAGGACAGGGCAGAACCCTCCCGCATCCTGCCTGACTGTAGACGTACCTGCTAACCTCCTTATGTTAGTGGCTGGGATAGGTTGTGGGAAAAGCATGTGTAAGCATTGGGCCTGAACTCCCGTGTATCTGAGTTGAATACAGCGATTTCCAACATCCTTCTTCAATAGGAGTGTAGCTAGGTTCCAACTCCCATGTCCGAGTGGGTAGCAGACATCTGCCTCCCATGCATACACACTTCTGAGAGTTGAGCTTATGGCCTGTAACCCTACCTCCTGCCTGCCGCTACCTTTCGCTTCCAAAAGGCCTAGGCTCGCTGCTTGACGCAAGTGTTGGGAGAGGTAACTGGAATCTCCCGGCACACAAGACTAGTGCCTCCAAGCTCAATCCAGCGATTTCCTAGTAATTCCTGGGGTAGACTGGTGCTACATACTAAGTTCCATATGTGAGAAGGTAGCTGAACGCCTTGTCCAAAATCATCTTACTTCTGAGAGTTGAGCTCACCCTCAGTCCCTCACAGTTCCACACTGCCTGCAGAGTGAGTTTCGCACGTCTTCACCAGAGACGTTTGCCAGAGGCTTCTGAGACGCAAGTTAACAATGCAGACCTGGAGGGTATCTCCAGGTGCAGTAGAGTGGTAATCTGGGAACCTCCTGTCTCAGAATACTGCTACCTTCACCCTGCCATAAGAATGCAGCTAGTTGACAGCTGGCTTCAAGGCATGCTTCCCTGTGAGAGCTAAGGACAGGGCACAACCCTCCCGCATCCTGCTTGACTGTAGAAGGAGCTGCTAACGTCCTCATGTTAGTGGCAGGGAAAGGTTGTGAGAAAAGCATGTGGAATCGTTGTGCCTGAACCCACGTGTATCTGAGTTGAATACAGCGATTTCCAAAGTCCTTCTTCATCAGAGTGTAGCTAGGTTCCCACTCGCATGTCCGAGTGGGTAGCAGACATCTGCCTCCCATGCATACCCACTTCTGAGAGTTGAGCTTATGGCCTGTAACCCTACCTCCTGCCTGCAGCTACCTTTCGCTTCCAAAAGGCCTAGGCTCGCTGCTTCACCGAAGTGTTGGGAGAGGTAACTGGAATCTGCCGGCACACAAGACTAGTGCCTCCAAGCTCAATCCAGCGATTTCCCAGTAATTCCTGGGGTAGACTGGTGCTACATACTAAGTTCCATATGTGAGAAGGTAGCTGAACGCCTTGTCCAAAATCATCTTACTGCTGAGAGTTGAGCTCACCCTCAGTCCCTCACAGTTCCACACTGCCTGCAGAGTGAGTTTCCCACGTCTTCACCAGAGACTTTTGCCAGAGGCCTCTGAGACGCAAGTTAACAATGCAGACCTGGAGGGTATCTCCAGGTGCAGTAGAGTGGTAATCTGGGAACCTCCTGTCTCAGAATACTGCTACCTTCACACTGTCATAAGAATGCAGCTAGTTGAGAGCTGGCTTCTAGGCATGCTTCCCTGTGAGAGCTGAGGACAGGGCAGAACCCTCCCGCATCCTGCCTGACTGTAGACGTACCTGCTAACCTCCTTATGTTAGTGGCTGGGATAGGTTGTGAGAAAAGCATGTGTAAGCATTGTGCCTGAACTCCCGTGTATCTGAGTTGAATACAGCGATTTCCAACAGTCCTTCTTCAATAGGAGTGTAGCTAGGTTCCCACTCGCATGTCCGAGTGGGTAGCAGACATCTGCCTCCCATGCATACCCACTTCTGAGAGTTGAGCTTATGGCCTGTAACCCTACATCCTGCCTGCCGCTACCTTTCGCTTCCAAAAGGCCTAGGCTCGCTGCTTGACGCAAGTGTTGGGAGAGGTAACTGGAATCTCCCGGCACACAAGACGAGTGCCTCCAAGCTCAATCCAGCGATTTCCTAGTAATTCCTGGGGTAGACTGGTGCTACATACTAAGTTCCATACTGTGAGTAGGTAGTTGAACGCCTTGTCCAAAATCATCTTACTTCTGAGAGTTGAGCTCACCCTCAGTCCCTCACAGTTCCACACTGCCTGCAGAGTGAGTTTCGCACGTCTTCACCAGAGACGTTTGCCAGAGGCTTCTGAGACGCAAGTTAACAATGCAGACCTGGAGGGTATCTCCAGGTGCAGTAGAGTGGTAATCTGGGAACCTCCTGTCTCAGAATACTGCTACCTTCACCCTGCCATAAGAATGCAGCTAGTTGACAGCTGGCTTCAAGGCATGCTTCCCTGTGAGAGCTAAGGACAGGGCACAACCCTCCCGCATCCTGCTTGACTGTAGAAGGAGCTGCTAACGTCCTCATGTTAGTGGCAGGGAAAGGTTGTGAGAAAAGCATGTGGAATCGTTGTGCCTGAACCCACGTGTATCTGAGTTGAATACAGCGATTTCCAAAGTCCTTCTTCATCAGAGTGTAGCTAGGTTCCCACTCGCATGTCCGAGTGGGTAGCAGACATCTGCCTCCCATGCATACCCACTTCTGAGAGTTGAGCTTATGGCCTGTAACCCTACCTCCTGCCTGCAGCTACCTTTCGCTTCCAAAAGGCCTAGGCTCGCTGCTTCACCGAAGTGTTGGGAGAGGTAACTGGAATCTGCCGGCACACAAGACTAGTGCCTCCAAGCTCAATCCAGCGATTTCCCAGTAATTCCTGGGGTAGACTGGTGCTACATACTAAGTTCCATATGTGAGAAGGTAGCTGAACGCCTTGTCCAAAATCATCTTACTGCTGAGAGTTGAGCTCACCCTCAGTCCCTCACAGTTCCACACTGCCTGCAGAGTGAGTTTCCCACGTCTTCACCAGAGACTTTTGCCAGAGGCCTCTGAGACGCAAGTTAACAATGCAGACCTGGACGGTATCTCCAGGTGCAGTAGAGTGGTAATCTGGGAACCTCCTTACTCAGAATACTGCTACCTTCACACTGTCATAAGAATGCAGCTAGTTGAGAGCTGGCTTCTAGGCATGCTTCCCTGTGAGAGCTGAGGACAGGGCAGAACCCTCCCGCATCCTGCCTGACTGTAGACGTACCTGCTAACCTCCTTATGTTAGTGGCTGGGATAGGTTGTGGGAAAAGCATGTGTAAGCATTGGGCCTGAACTCCCGTGTATCTGAGTTGAATACAGCGATTTCCAACATCCTTCTTCAATAGGAGTGTAGCTAGGTTCCAACTCCCATGTCCGAGTGGGTAGCAGACATCTGCCTCCCATGCATACACACTTCTGAGAGTTGAGCTCATGGCCTGTAACCCTACATCCTGCCTGCCGCTACCTTTCGCTTCCAAAAGGCCTAGGCTCGCTGCTTGACGCAAGTGTTGGGAGAGGTAACTGGAATCTCCCGGCACACAAGACGAGTGCCTCCAAGCTCAATCAAGCGATTTCCTAGTAATTCCTGGGGTAGACTGGTGCTACATACTAAGTTCCATACGTGAGTAGGTAGTTGAACGCCTTGTCCAAAATCATCTTACTTCTGAGAGTTGAGCTCACCCTCAGTCCCTCACAGTTCCACACTGCCTGCAGAGTGAGTTTCGCACGTCTTCACCAGAGACGTTTGCCAGAGGCTTCTGAGACGCAAGTTAACAATGCAGACCTGGAGGGTATCTCCAGGTGCAGTAGAGTGGTAATCTGGGAACCTCCTGTCTCAGAATACTGCTACCTTCACCCTGCCATAAGAATGCAGCTAGTTGACAGCTGGCTTCAAGGCATGCTTCCCTGTGAGAGCTAAGGACAGGGCACAACCCTCCCGCATCCTGCTTGACTGTAGAAGGAGCTGCTAACGTCCTCATGTTAGTGGCAGGGAAAGGTTGTGAGAAAAGCATGTGGAATCGTTGTGCCTGAACCCACGTGTATCTGAGTTGAATACAGCGATTTCCAAAGTCCTTCTTCATCAGAGTGTAGCTAGGTTCCCACTCGCATGTCCGAGTGGGTAGCAGACATCTGCCTCCCATGCATACCCACTTCTGAGAGTTGAGCTTATGGCCTGTAACCCTACCTCCTGCCTGCAGCTACCTTTCGCTTCCAAAAGGCCTAGGCTCGCTGCTTCACCGAAGTGTTGGGAGAGGTAACTGGAATCTGCCGGCACACAAGACTAGTGCCTCCAAGCTCAATCCAGCGATTTCCCAGTAATTCCTGGGGTAGACTGGTGCTACATACTAAGTTCCATATGTGAGAAGGTAGCTGAACGCCTTGTCCAAAATCATCTTACTGCTGAGAGTTGAGCTCACCCTCAGTCCCTCACAGTTCCACACTGCCTGCAGAGTGAGTTTCCCACGTCTTCACCAGAGACTTTTGCCAGAGGCCTCTGAGACGCAAGTTAACAATGCAGACCTGGAGGGTATCTCCAGGTGCAGTAGAGTGGTAATCTGGGAACCTCCTGTACTCAGAATACTGCTACCTTCACACTGTCATAAGAATGCAGCTAGTTGAGAGCTGGCTTCTAGGCATGCTTCCCTGTGAGAGCTGAGGACAGGGCAGAACCCTCCCGCATCCTGCCTGACTGTAGACGTACCTGCTAACCTCCTTATGTTAGTGGCTGGGATAGGTTGTGGGAAAAGCATGTGTAAGCATTGGGCCTGAACTCCCGTGTATCTGAGTTGAATACAGCGATTTCCAACATCCTTCTTCAATAGGAGTGTAGCTAGGTTCCAACTCCCATGTCCGAGTGGGTAGCAGACATCTGCCTCCCATGCATACCCACTTCTGAGAGTTGAAGCTCATGGCCTGTAACCCTACCTCCTGCCTGCCGCTACCTTTCGCTTCCAAAAGGCCTAGGCTCGCTGCTTGACCGCAAGTGTTGGGAGAGGTAACTGGAATCTCGCCGGCACACAAGACTAGTGCCTCCAAGCTCAATCAAGCGATTTCCTAGTAATTCCTGGGGTAGACTGGTTGCTACATACTAAGTTCCATACTGTGAGTAAGGTAGTTGAACGCCTTGTCCAAAATCATCTTACTTCTGAGAGTTGAGCTCACCCTCAGTCCCTCACAGTTCCACACTGCCTGCAGAGTGAGTTTTCGCACGTCTTCACCAGAGACGTTTGCCAGAGGCCTCTGAGACGCAAGTAACAATGCAGACCTGGAGGGTATCTCCAGGTGCAGTAGAGTGGTAATCTGGGAACCTCCTGTCTCAGAATACTGCTACCTTCACCCTGCCATAAGAATGCAGCTAGTTGACAGCTGGCTTCAAGGCATGCTTCCCTGTGAGAGCTAAGGACAGGGCACAACCCTCCCGCATCCTGCTTGACTGTAGAAGGAGCTGCTAACGTCCTCATGTTAGTGGCAGGGAAAGGTTGTGAGAAAAGCATGTGGAATCGTTGTGCCTGAACCCACGTGTATCTGAGTTGAATACAGCGATTTCCAAAGTCCTTCTTCATCAGAGTGTAGCTAGGTTCCCACTCGCATGTCCGAGTGGGTAGCAGACATCTGCCTCCCATGCATACCCACTTCTGAGAGTTGAGCTTATGGCCTGTAACCCTACCTCCTGCCTGCAGCTACCTTTCGCTTCCAAAAGGCCTAGGCTCGCTGCTTCACCGAAGTGTTGGGAGAGGTAACTGGAATCTGCCGGCACACAAGACTAGTGCCTCCAAGCTCAATCCAGCGATTTCCCAGTAATTCCTGGGGTAGACTGGTGCTACATACTAAGTTCCATATGTGAGAAGGTAGCTGAACGCCTTGTCCAAAATCATCTTACTGCTGAGAGTTGAGCTCACCCTCAGTCCCTCACAGTTCCACACTGCCTGCAGAGTGAGTTTCCCACGTCTTCACCAGAGACTTTTGCCAGAGGCCTCTGAGACGCAAGTTAACAATGCAGACCTGGACGGTATCTCCAGGTGCAGTAGAGTGGTAATCTGGGAACCTCCTTACTCAGAATACTGCTACCTTCACACTGTCATAAGAATGCAGCTAGTTGAGAGCTGGCTTCTAGGCATGCTTCCCTGTGAGAGCTGAGGACAGGGCAGAACCCTCCCGCATCCTGCCTGACTGTAGACGTACCTGCTAACCTCCTTATGTTAGTGGCTGGGATAGGTTGTGGGAAAAGCATGTGTAAGCATTGGGCCTGAACTCCCGTGTATCTGAGTTGAATACAGCGATTTCCAACATCCTTCTTCAATAGGAGTGTAGCTAGGTTCCAACTCCCATGTCCGAGTGGGTAGCAGACATCTGCCTCCCATGCATACACACTTCTGAGAGTTGAGCTCATGGCCTGTAACCCTACATCCTGCCTGCCGCTACCTTTCGCTTCCAAAAGGCCTAGGCTCGCTGCTTGACGCAAGTGTTGGGAGAGGTAACTGGAATCTCCCGGCACACAAGACGAGTGCCTCCAAGCTCAATCAAGCGATTTCCTAGTAATTCCTGGGGTAGACTGGTGCTACATACTAAGTTCCATACGTGAGTAGGTAGTTGAACGCCTTGTCCAAAAACATCTTACTTCTGAGAGTTGAGCTCACCCTCAGTCCCTCACAGTTCCACACTGCCTGCAGAGTGAGTTTCGCACGTCTTCACCAGAGACGTTTGCCAGAGGCTTCTGAGACGCAAGTTAACAATGCAGACCTGGAGGGTATCTCCAGGTGCAGTAGAGTGGTAATCTGGGAACCTCCTGTCTCAGAATACTGCTACCTTCACCCTGCCATAAGAATGCAGCTAGTTGACAGCTGGCTTCAAGGCATGCTTCCCTGTGAGAGCTAAGGACAGGGCACAACCCTCCCGCATCCTGCTTGACTGTAGAAGGAGCTGCTAACGTCCTCATGTTAGTGGCAGGGAAAGGTTGTGAGAAAAGCATGTGGAATCGTTGTGCCTGAACCCACGTGTATCTGAGTTGAATACAGCGATTTCCAAAGTCCTTCTTCAATAGGAGTGTAGCTAGGTTCCAACTACCATGTCCGAGTGGGTAGCAGACATCTGCCTCCCATGCATACACACTTCTGAGAGTTGAGCTTCATGGCCTGATACCCTAACCATCGCTGCATGCGTACCTTTCGCTTCCAAAGGCCTGGGCTCGCTGCTTGACGCAAGTGTGTGGGAGAGGTAACTTGGAATCTCCCCGGCACAGAAGACGAGTGCCTCCAAGCTCAATCCGAGCGATTTCCTAGTAATTCCTCGTGGAGATGGTGCTGTGCTACCCATACTAAGTTCCTAATGTGAGTAAGGTAGCTTGAGAACGCATTGTCCCGAAAAGGCAATCTTACTTTCTGAGAGTTGAGGCTTCACCCTCAGTCCCTCACAGTTCCACTCCTGCCTGCAGAGTGATTTGAGTTTCGCAGGAGGTCTCTCCACCACGAGCACGATGCCAAGGCTTCTGAAGACGCAATGAGTTAACAACTGCAGGACCTGGAGGGGTTATCTCCAGGTGCCGGAGAG